>NW_006436284.1:355794-367049 GCF_000325575.1 Pteropus alecto
GGTTTGGGCATTGCAGCTCCCAATTTAGCATTTTCCCAGATGGTAACCACCTTTGGCTTGGCCGGCATTGTGGGCTACCACACAGTCTGGGGAGTGACTCCTGCCCTCCACTCACCACTGATGTCTGTGACTAATGCAATCTCAGGTTTGCTCCTCTCTTGTTTTCTCTCATCTTAGGTTTTCGTGGGCTTATAGTAGTGCTTTCAAGGAGGTCTATAAAGCCTGTTTTCAAATTGTGTGGCTTGGCATCTGAAGTAGTGGTTGTGGTGACTTGGGCTCTCAGAGAGTAAAGGGGTGGGGTTGGAAGTTAGAGGCTAAGGGAGTGTGTCAGGGTGTAGGCTACTTCCATTTCAAGCAGTACAGAGCCATTGTTATTTCTTTTAGTTATGATTTCCTTTAAAGAAAGGACTCCTATGACAAAATTTGGAAACCAGTGCAGAATCACAGCTGCAGCATCCTTTTGGGGTTCTTAGCAAAACATTCAGCCTAACAAGTTTACAGTAGGCCACACCTGACATCAAGTTTACCCGGAAGCTTATGGGACAGGAAACACAGCTGGCTAGTAGGCTACCATCAGGCATTTTTCTCTGTGTGAGTCTTCATAGTGATCCATGCAGCAGTCCACACCGCTGCCCAGGAGCTGTTCTCTCTGGCACCCAATGAGGGCTCAGAGCTGAGGATTGAGACCCATACTGGACAGATGTGGGAGTTGTCCTGCTTGGAAGCCTCATGGCCTCGGTCAATGTTTCTTAGAACATTTCCATAGACATGATTTTCAGGACCTCCACAGGGAACATGTCCAATTCCAAGAAGGAAAGCCCAAATCTATGGCTTCACCATCATGGATTATAATTCATGAATAGTTCCTTCCAGTTCAGATACAATTTATTCACCAGCGGTCCCTTTTTACCATACAGGGTGTTGTCTCATAACCTTATTGATTTATGCTTTTAGCAGGGGAACAGAGATAGAAAGTTAAAGCAAAGTCAAATTCTTATGCAAAAGGAGAAAAAGTTTTCTTAACTCTTTGCCTATGATAGTACTTCAGTGAGACTGGTGTATGAGAACTTTGTCCTTTACGAATCTGTGCCTGTGAGATCCTTCAGCTATGACATTTGATTTGGCGGTGTCACTATAACTGTTTACCACATCGATGCTTCCTTCCTAGGGTTGACTGCAGTTGGTGGGTTGGCACTGATGGGAGGACATTTGTATCCTTCCACAACTTCTGAGGGCCTTGCTGCTCTTGCTACATTCATATCCTCAGTCAACATTGCAGGTACGATGATGGTAAAAGAAGCCAGAGTGCGATAATTAATGGAGACACAAGAAGCAAATATAAATCAGTATAACATGAACATTGTGATTTTAAGAATTTGTGCTTTAGAAAATGTTTCGCTCAGATTGTAGATGCTCTCTGTGAAAGAAAATTAGTTATTTTGCCCATCTGTAATTTTTAGAAACTTTTGATAAAAACCACCCTCTAGTATTCCCAAACAAACAAACAAACAAACAATGTCTTGCTACAAGTAACTGGAAAGTTATTGAATGCATAGTTTGAAATTAAGTTGACTTAGAGCTCTATCACCATAACATCTGTAAATTAGTACAATTTTAGATAAAATTTTAGCCTTTTGCCTTGCCCTGGCCTCTGTTTGTTTCTGAACATTGGAAGCTTAGCACATCCCTTGTGCACAAAACCCATTTGATGCTATTTCGTAGTTAAAAATTCTTTAATGGGTCTAAGAAACCCAGTGCCTGTTGATATGGACATTTTTTCCTTTGTCATTTATTATAGAGTTTAACAAACAGAATAACCTATTAGAAAATAAATACTGGCCTTTGATAGTTTGCATTCCCAAGCTGTTTACATGGCTGTTTACTTTTAGTCATGCAGAAATAGCTGGTTCTGCACTGATAACAAGTTTAGGTATTTTTTTCTCCCTTCAATGGAACTGGCTTGAGTAATAAAATAATTTTGAGGTTCTAAAATGTTGCTTAAAATGATATTTATCCATAGATGATAAAGGTGTGCTTAAATAGAAAAATTGTAGCACTTTAAAAAATCATGTTGCTCAATGAGATAATCTGTTCGTTTATATTTACTTTAATAAGGTGGCTTCCTGGTGACTCAGAGAATGCTGGACATGTTTAAGCGTCCCACCGATCCCCCAGAGTACAATTATCTGTATCTGCTCCCTGCTGGTACCTTTGTTGGAGGATATTTATCTGCCCTCTACAGTGGTTATAACATTGAGCAAGTAAGAGGCTCTTTCGAAAGTGTCTATTTTTCCTACTGAGTTTTTTCCCAATTGTATTTAACATTATCATTACCAATATTCAAGCTCTATCAAGCAAATACAACAGTAACTCTAGAAACATCTTGGTTAAATAAAAGCATTCCTATACCCTAAGAATTAGGATGTTGTATTCTAGATTTCCCTGCTAACTGAATGTGCAAATGTGGGCTTACTTGTTTTTCCCCAAGTTTTTCCATGTGTAAAGAGTCGAGAAGTTTATTAGTATCCCCTTTATGTACTTGGCTGGATTGTTGTAGGAATCTAATGAAATGATCAGTAAAAAATTCAAAAAAATGTCTGTTATTAAATACTATTTGTCCTTTTTCTTACTTTTCCCCTACAAATCTTGCCAGATGTTATGCCAATTCATTCAAAAAAGATAGTTTGGAAATGAATATTGTATAGAAAAACAAGCAATCAAGTTGAACTTCGAAATTTCCATGTCTAAATATAATTATAATAGAGACTAAACTTTGAACTCAGTATTTTCCATTTCTTTTCAATAGCTGTCACTAGATTGCACCCTCTCTGACAGCAGAAAAATCATGTCTCTCTGGATTCCTCCAGTTTCCAACATGGAGCATTTGTTGAGTGAACAAAACCTTTTTTGAGAAAAGTTGGAGCAGTGAGTCAGAGAGACCCATGTCTGGCCCAGATTTTGCTATTTGCTAACCATTTGACTTTGGAAAAATGATGTAACCTCTTTAGGCTTCGGTTTTCTCTTTTGCAAAATGAGATTGATGATTCTTCCCTCTTGTGAATCCCGTGGGACTGAGTACAACATAAGCAAAGCTTGTGGCACAGTCCCTGGCACTGACAACATCAGCAGTTGGCACCTTTATAGCACTTGGTCAGGTCTGAATCCCACAATGAATTTATGCATTTGGTGTGCTATCAAATCCATAAGAACTTACTTTACATAAATGGTATGATTGCAAGTACAATTGAAAGTATTTAATTTCCCTAATGGATAGGAACGTATGTATGTTGAAATATTTAAAGAGCACATGCTGATCCCTCTATATTCCGAATTTAAAATTGTCCTCAGAGAATCATCTCAGGAGAGGGCCTCTCTATGATAACACTGAAAGTTTTGATAGCCTCTCTCTTTCTCTCTTCTCTTTCCTTCGAAAAGATCATGTACCTAGGCTCAGGACTGTGCTGTGTTGGTGCCCTGGCTGGCCTTTCCACCCAGGGAACAGCTCGTCTTGGCAATGCACTGGGAATGATTGGGGTGTCTGGAGGCCTGGCAGCCACCCTTGGAGGCTTAAACCCGAGCCCAGAATTGTTAGCTCAGATGTCTGGAGCCATGGCTTTGGGCGGTACCATTGGTAAGCACTTGTGGGTTTCTGCCTTTATGTGAACCCATGCCCGTTTTTTAGCCCATTCTTTTGATTCAGTTGATGTACATACTCAATTCAATGTTTTAAAATGTTTGTGTCTGAATGAGAATTATACCGATTAGGATTACTTTTCACCAAAATAAAATAAATAAATTATATTAGAAATAAAAGTAATAATACTATCCATAACTTTCTAATTAATTTATTAGCTTTTATTATCTCAGCTCTTGAGGTTATCCATGTTTATTGTATCCGTATGGTAGAAATACTGTGTAATAGTGAGCTACTGTACATCTCTCCCTAGCTCAATATTTAATGACATCACATTGGTAGCTTGAAGGTGGCCATGGTAGTTGTATTTGTGCCATGGAAATCAACAAATTCTACAAATCTGGGTTTCATTTATTGTTTTGTTGATTGCCCAGACTTAAGAAAGTGATGGAGAAAATATTAATAATGCAGCTTAAAGTTAAAAATATGTTGTGTCTATCTGTAGCCGTTACATTGTGACTAGCTCCCAAAATTGAGCAAATATTCTTCTCGTATTTGAAAACTATAGCAGGTTCAGTGAAGTTGTCACTCACATGGTTGACAATGAGCGACATTCTCTTATATATCTCGTTGTTTCACTTTCGTCTTACTCGTTAATGTAAACAAAAATATTAACCAGCATTCATGTGGGAATAACGGTCTTTCATCGGTTGCAAACACTAGGTTGGGTATAGATACAAGAGACTGGCAAAAATTAACAAAAGCCTTCTGTGAAAATCAGTTGGCTATGTGGAGTTTACAATAAAGAGTAATGTATATTTTATTATTATTTGAAAATTGTGTGCTGCATACCTGTATATCAGTAAAAACTCACGTATCTATTATCCTGAGGAGCTGGTGGTTAAACATTTACCAGCACAGCATTAGCTTGAGCCCCCTTCCATGCTTCCGCAGGGAAGCTTTGAGTCCTTTTTTGGCAGTGCCTAGAAAGCACATGAAGGAGAATGCCTGTGCTGTAGGTTCATGGCGGGAAAACCTTTAGATATGATCTTAGCAAATATCCTGAGCCCCACCCCTTCTATATCACCCACCTGGAGCCATGCAACTCCTTTAGAGTCTCCTAATTTGGACATTTACTGCACAAATGTTTGCATTTTTTTACCTTTGGAATTGGCTCACGCCCACCCACCTAAAAACCTAGGCCTTCTTTATATTCCAGCTATTTCTGGGTGTTCAGGAACAAGCGTTGGCTTATGGGGAAGAGGGCCTGGATTATTCATTCCATGCGGAGAATTTAAAGAGGTTTAATTGGAGGTTTAAGTAAATTGAAGATGCGGTAGGCTGGGGGTGTTTGAAGGTTGGAGGGGAAGAGGCATGCGATGGTGCTGTGTGTTTGGGTTCTTTGGAGTTGGGCCTTAGTTAGATGTGTTGAGAAAACCTACTCTTCTGCAAAGGTATATATATCCAGTGACCTTGCCTCTTGTATAGTCCCTATAGAATATATTTTGCCCATACTAGGAAGCAGGTATTTATTGATGACAAGGATGGAACTCTTAAGTGTAGTCTTCATTGTGTTTACTTCCCAAGGGTCTGTCAAGTTTTAATTTCTCTTTGACCTTCATTTCCCAACAGGATTGACAATTGCCAAGCGCATCCAGATTTCTGATTTACCTCAGTTAGTTGCTGCTTTCCACAGTTTAGTAGGCTTGGCAGCTGTGCTTACTTGCATAGCTGAGTATATTATAGAATATCCACATTTTGCTATGGATCCAGCAGCAAATCTCACCAAGATCGTGGCCTACCTCGGTACTTACATCGGTGGTGTCACATTTAGTGGGTCTCTTATTGCCTATGGAAAATTGCAGGGTAAGTGATTCAATATAACGTAGAGGTAAATATCTATTGTTTAGGGGGTTTAGGTGTCCATTTGAATTTCAGAAAATAGCTTAACAGTAGAATCTGTTAGGTGAAGAGTTTGTATATCACTCAGAAATATATAAATTTCTTCTCTCCATAAAGATGGCTTCCTTTTATTGATCCTTGTTAATCTCATACTCATAAAGCTTTGAAGCTGTTTCTTCTAGGGACAGAACTAGTACACAGAAATTTGTATAGAGGGACTAGTTGACGTTTGGTAATGCAAATGAACAAAGTAATATCATTATCCTTGGTTAGAGATGCCTGTGTGGAGTTCACAGAAATGAACTTTATACATTTTCCAAACTAGAGAGAAGCTTATTCAATAAGTTTGTGTGATTAGTATACAGTACTTATCTTGAAAACAAATACACATTTTAGGGCTCCAGTTTGGCAACTTTGCTATTGCTGAAGCCAATCATGAAAATAGGAGTGGAGGGAAAAAATACCCACGTAGGCTGCTTTCAGTGTTCTCATGAAAAGGGAGTCTCCAGATGAACTAGCTGTGATTTAAAAATGTGATCTTGTCTCTCAGTAATCAAGTCATTAAAATTAAGTGGGGAACTTCCATGAAACTTAAAAACCACAAAAAGATCTTCAAGCCTATGACATTTTTGTCTCATGCTTTAGAGACAACTGGCTAATCAGATGCTACTCACTTGGGATCAGTTAATAGAATCAAAAATGCTAGGACTTCGTTTTGAAGTTTTAAATAAATAAAACCACACTGAATAACTCCTCTGTTGGTCCTATGGGAAAAAAGTGACTTTTCAAGGTTTCATGACAAAGAGTAAAGAAATAGTATGATCAGAGTAAAGAACAGTTAAGTCGAGCCATACTTTTCTTATTTCTGTTAATATTTGCTATGTGTAAGAACTCTGATTTGCTTTTATGTTTCAGTATCTGGTGATAGAAAGGGATATTTTAAATACCAGTTTTAATTCTAATATTATATTTTGGTAGTGTAGGATTAAATGACATACGTAAGAGTATGTGTGGGGATTTCTTATTACACATCCTAGTAGATTCTGACTGCCATGTGCTTGGTTCTAGGTATTCTGAAATCTGCCCCTCTCCTGCTCCCCGGAAGGCATGCACTCAATGCAGGCCTGCTGGCTGCTAGTGTGGGTGGAATGATCCCATTCATGATGGACCCCAGCTTTACCACGGGCATTATCTGTCTAGGCTCTGTGTCGGCTCTCTCTGCTATCATGGTAAGAAGCCAGAGATGGAAAGCACATACCAAGCAAGGAACTGGGAGTATTTTGTTAGACTACTGTCTAATCATATTTCTATTTCTTAAAGACCACTGAGGAAATAAATATGCTTTAAAATGATGTTACTTGTTTATCTTTTTAGAATCTGGAAAATGTAGAAAAGTGTAAGAAAAAATCACTTTCTCACCACTTAATATTTCCTTTCAAGTTGTCACATGTAACATCTTTATTGCTGTGGAATCTTTTCACTGGATGAATGTGTTGGTGAATAGGAATTTTAAAAAGGCAAAGCATTTAAATTCCATTCATTTCGTGCCTGCTGTGTGACAAGACCTACAGAATAGCACTTTGGGGTTTATGTAATAAGCGTAAGATAGTCCCTGCCCATTAGTTGCTCTCACCATTAGAAACTATGCTACCAAGTCAAATAATTAAATGAAATGCAGTGAATAAACTCTGTGTGTTCAGTAAGGGAGTTAGTTCAGTGAAGCCTTTTGTGATAGGTTAATCCTCCTCTTCCTCTCTACTTTCTGCATTTAATATATTGATACATACAGTATTTTTTATATATATTACACAGTTGTGTATATATTACAATTTAACATTTTATTTTATCAGTACATAATGCTGTTGCATACAGCTTTGTGTTGTTAACAAATTGCTTCATGTTCAACTTGTCTATTATATGCTTTATATACAAGGTTTATGTTTTAAGTTTTTAAAATAATTTACAGTGCTTAGCACAAAGTTAGACATACAGTGATTGCTTATCAAACACTTACTGGCTGCTTGGTTTAGAAACACAAGATTAACAGTGTTACAATGATACTGATTTTTATGTAATCCTGAGTCAGGCCGTGATTTCAATGTAGAACGTTTGGAACACTGAAAAATAACTTAAAATTCTATATTTATATGACTACTGATGATCTAATTTTATTCTGACTTATATAGCACTGATTTTTGTTTTATTTTAAACAAAAGAAAAATAGTTTTGATTTTTTAAAAATCTAATAGGGCAGTAGAGGTAAAAAAAAGACAATCTCAAACCTGAACCATTGAAATATAAAACTTCAAGAATTATTATTTTTGATCGCTGTGGTTGCCACAGAGTGCCTCTTTTATCTTTAAATATTGTTCTCGAGTCATGCATGCAGATAGCAGGGGTGAAACTACACTAAAGTGGGGGCTTTAACTGCAGTGTTTAGTGGAGTTGCCTTCTACCCTGCCAGTTCAGCAGTTCAACTGTTTTCCTATGGAACATATTTACTAAAAAGTTTCAGTCTGTTAAACAGCTTCACTCTGATGCAGCCTCTTCAGATGTTCTTACACTGCGCAGCAGGGGCTCTGTGTCTGAATGCTAGGAACGGAGGATACACAAAAAAAGTGTGTCCAGGATAATGCCTCAGCCAGTCAGATGTCCATCTGTTACTGTGCTTGTCAGCAACCCTTTATCTTTTAGTGTTGTACACTCCATTTAAAACTGAAAAAAGAAAAATAATTGTTATTTTTGAGAAGAGGTGAATTTGATGTTTAAAAGATACTTAATATCTCTATGAGAATGTCTGAGTAAGATAAAATATTTTGTGGACTAATTTAATTGCTTTTGACTACAGTAATACATGAATACGTTCCCATCGTCACAAACTCAAAATATGTAAGAGTGTGTGAATTAAAAAGCAAAAATATTTCTCCACACCATACCTTTTCCTTTCCTGTGTTTAGTGATTTTGGGTTGCATCATGGACATTTTGAATGATATATTATAGAGACCTTGGATTCTGTTATATTCCTCCAAAGTGTATTGATTATTATTTTTTATTTATTTGTTTTTGTAGGCAGCTTGTTTGACTGGATCTAAATTTCAAACTCTGGTTCCCCTATGGTAGGGGGCAGATTCAATCTTTTTTTTTTTTTTTTTTTTTTTAATCCTTAACAAAATTGTTTGGAATCAGCCCACATATACCTAGTTCAGGTGTCAGCCAGAGATTTGGGCAGAGTTTATACACAGAGTTTGGGGCTTTCTTTCTCTAGCTTACTTCTTTGCAGAATTTCCCTTCTTACTTTCTAACTACTTAAGTCACCCTAAATCTTATCCTTGGATCTTCAAACTAGTAAAACTGTGGGCTTATGTTTTAGTTTTAGCCGTTTCACTTGGCACCAACAGGAGTCTGCCCGAGGCTTACGCCCCTTGGAAATTCCCTCAGTGCTGTTACTTTTTTCCAAGTGTAGCCCTCTCTCTAGTTTTTGCCTGCTTTTCATCACTGTCTTTTAGAGAGTTAGGGATTGTTTTTGGTGGGGGGTGGGGGAGGTAATTCAGTATTAATATTTGTTATATCTGCAGGAGAGTTGGTCAGATAGGTGCTTGGTGGACTTCATATGTAAATATATTAATTGGAAAAACGAATGATTAAGAACCAAGGTGTTCAGTGTTAGAGGTTTTATTTTCATTTTATTAATTCTGAGTTATGCTTTGCTTTTCATCCTAGGGCGTGACTTTGACGGCTGCTATCGGCGGTGCTGACATGCCCGTCGTCATCACTGTGCTGAACAGCTACTCAGGCTGGGCCCTGTGTGCGGAGGGCTTCCTGCTCAACAATAACCTGCTGACCATCGTGGGCGCACTTATTGGCTCCTCTGGTGCTATCCTGTCCTACATCATGTGTGTGGTAAGAAATACGTGTTTGAAAGAAAAGGAAATGGTGTTCTGCAAATAAAGATGCATCTGTCATTTCTTTAATTTGCAGTAAAAATGACTCAGTTTTTATTCTCTTCATCAGAAATTTAAGAGTGTATAGTTCAAATAAATTTGCAAGACTGCTTTTAAAGTACCCAAGTGTAGATAATTAGGAGAATTAAATAGAAAAACAAAAATCTGACTCCCTCCATCTAGAGATAAATAGTTACGATTTGGGTTTATCTCCTTCTATTCTTTTTCTTTGGGTACTACATATTTGCATATTTCACTTGTCTGATCACGTACACTGTTTTATATTTATTTTTAAAAAATCTTACGAACTATTGCCATTTTTATCATTAAAAATGCTTTTTAAATTTTATTTTAAGGGACCTCATACTAATCCATCATATTGATATACAAAATTTATTTGCTTTTTCTTTAATGCTGTATGTGTTAGGTTGTTTGGTTTTTATTACTCTTTGTACTTAAATACATCTTTGGCACTTCTGATTTTTGTCTTAGGGTCAATTCCTGGAGGTGAAAGGGTGTGCTTATTTTCATGGGCTCTTTCTACTTATTGCTGCGTTGTTTCCAGAAAGCTTGCTGCATTTAAAAAACTGGTCCTCTGTGAGAGTGCCTGTCTTCAAGTTTCATGGTCAGAATGATTAAAAAAAAAATGAAAAGAAAAAACAACAAGACAAATACTTTTTAGCTTTTCGTTTTCACTTCTTTTCTTGATGGCAGGAAGGTATCCTGCAAATAGTTAAAGATTTGACTACCAACCTTTTCTTAATTATAGATATTATTCTCTAAATAATAGTTTTGGATGACTGTGAAAAGATAAAAAATAAACATGAAACAGTAAAATCAGATTGTGACCTTTATACTGATTAATAATTCAGAAAAAAGATATATACCCCACCTTCATTCTTTTATAAAAAAAACCCCTATTTTACAACTCAGAATTTCTCTTACATTTCAATTGAAAAACTCACAGCAAATTGAATGTTGAAGTTATTTTTTATAATAAAAAATTAGTTTTCTTTGGTCATATTGTAAAACAAAGGATTTGATACCTTGAGCTCAAAACAAGCTAAGAGCTTTCAAAATTAAATCCCCCAAGTTGTTCAGGAAATTTGGAAAAGTGGAGGTCTGTGTTCCCTATTTGAAAAATGTCAGGCTTTCGGGTTTTTTAAAACAAATGTTTATGAAGAAGAAGAAAATTATTCAATTGTATTAGAAATAGTTTCCTCTAAAAATGAACTTTAATCCTTAGTTTGACTTTGCATCATTTGGTGAATTTGAATGAACAGCAGGGGGCAGCAGATTTTCATGAATTCTTTTGGTTGGTTAAATACTGATTTTGAAATTAAATGATAGGATTTGAATTTTAACAAAGCTAGTGGCATCCTGATATGGGGAGAGGAGGCAAGACTTCTATCTAGTTCTTGGAGTGTTGTCATGGATACCTCTGGCCTTTATCTTTTTTTTTTTCTTTAATGGTTTTCTTTAGGTTCTTAAATTTATTAATAGTATTTCCCAAATTTCTGTGCGTCTTTGTCTCTTTTATTTCCTCTTCTTTGCCTTCACCATTTAGTTTCTTATGTTATTGATGGTTATAGTAACTATAGTAACTTTTACTGAAGCAGTTCTATAAAAGCAACTAGAATAAGGTAGTAAGAGATACTAGTTGAAAGTATTCTTTTCTACGTGTAGTGCTGTAATTATATCATCTTTCTTTTATTTTTTCTATTCTTTTCTATTTCTTGATCTGTTTTCTTTAGTTCTTCCGTTTCTTTTCTTTATA
>NW_006436284.1:367071-381279 GCF_000325575.1 Pteropus alecto
CCATTTACCACAGCATACCACAGATATTTTTTGTTTCTATACTGTGTATAAGGCTAACAAGATATTCTTACAGCTGTCTGTGACCATAGGTATACACCAGGTCAGACAGATACTCTGTTTGTAATAGCAAATTGTATTAATTTAGGTTCAAGGACAGTCGAAGCTTTATTTTAAAAATTATTCAATTACAAATGAAAGATGTTTAGTGTGGAAAATTCGGAAGAAAATAGAAAAGGATGAATAAGAAAATAAAATTATTTATAATTTCATTCCTACTTAAATTGTTAACATTTAATAGTCTAATTCAAGTCTTTTCATTACATTCTGTGTTGTTTAATTTTCTAACAATTTTCTGTTTTCTAATAATTTTTAGATGCCATTATATTAAATTGTAGCTATACCATAATTTATTTATCCAGGTGTATATTATTAGTTGTTTTAAACTTTCTTTTTTCCTGCAGTGCATTCTCCTTGTGCATCTTAGATTATTTCCTTAGATCAGATTTTTATAAGTACAATTAACTTGGTCAAAGGGTATAAGATCTTTCTATTGGCTATTGATATTGATAAACTGATTTCCATGGAGGATTCTCTCGTCAAAGCTCTCAGCAGTGAGTAATATATGTAGTGCTTGTTTTACTGCAAACTCTGTACTCCTATGTCTTATTGCAAAACAAATAAGACAACAAGAAAACAAGCCTGCCATATTTTTCACTTTTGAAGATAGAAATTTTCATTCCTTCTATATTTTCCCGGTTTCTGACTTTTCACATTAATCTTCATTGATTCTTAGCCTGTGCTTGTTTATTATAAGAAATTGTTTCTTCATGGCTGGTGCTTAGCAGCTCAGAAAAGTTCATAATACTAATAAAGATGAAATAGCTACTTGTAATTCAGCGTACTACAATACTGCTAGCATAAAACTGGATACTTTACAAATATTAGCTCATTTAATCCCCACAATAATTCTGGAGGTGAGTATTATTACTGTCATTTTATAAGGAAGCTATTTTAATATGCCATTCATTATTTGCTTTTGTGTTTATGGAAACTGACTTAGGACCTAACACATTCAAATTAATATAATAATTTTTGAATGAACATTACATGAATATTCTATTTGTTAGCTCACTTCATATTTTGGAATCCTCTGGATGGGTTATAGTAGCAGATATACTACAAATATCAATTTCATCAATATTACCGGTATGTTTACCTTTACTATTTTATTATTTATTAAAGGAAACATGGTAAGTCCCAAAAAGAACAGAGTGGTTTTGTTATGTAGGAGGGAATAGAATGTATCCCAACTGGCTAATTAGAAATCCCTAAAATTAAAATTTTTCTGACAAAAAATACTTTTGGATGTTCTCTGAGATTAATGTGGTCACACAACACCCGGTATTATAAAAACTGAAAAATGTCACCAGTGTCCAAATAACCAGCTCCAATAAATGATTTGCTTTATATCCAGATGTCATTAGACATTAAACTCTTTATAATTTTATAGTCCATTTACTTGAGATAGTGTCCAGATTGCCTGGGAAATAGAGGGTTTACAAAAATGGAACAGCGTTTTCAGACCAAAGTTTTTGATTTTTTGCACTTTGCCACTTGTTTCCAAATGAAAATAGAACAGAACAAAATGGATCAAAGCCAAACCAATTTTTTTTCTTTTGCCACCAATTAATTAGCACCTATAAAGCACTGAAAAAAGACATATATAACATAAATGGTATATATGTTATCGTCACTTTGGTTTTGTCTATTTTATGACCTTTCCTTTGTTTTCAGATTTTTTCTTACATTTTGCTTAGAATTATGTGAATTAAGGATCTCTTTAATGTAGCATACAATTTTCATTATAGTGCTTAATAACTTAAAAGGAACAGTCTTGGACAGTGTTGCAAATACTTTGTCTTGGAAGCTGGGAACTCTTCAATCTGTGGATCATTGGTCACAGGATAGTTCATTAATCACTTAAGCAATCCAGAAAAAAAAAAAACCCAAAAACCAAAAAACAAAACAAGGCCATAACCCCTAAACATTTGTTGAAAATATGATGTTGCAATGGTAAATTCAGAGATGAAAAATAATTTAGTTTTTAAGAAACCACATGGAATTAGTTTAATAGTGATATAATTATGGATATGTGTTTAACAAGTTGACTTTGATTGTTGAACTACTGTGTGGTTCCTTTTTTTTTCTCCCTAAGATGCCATCAAAAGTGGGTAAACATTAGTTGAATGTCCTTAGAAATTCTTTCCTTCTCTTTCATTCAGTTTCATAGGAAAAATAGTTCCTTTTAAGTTGAGTTAGAATAAAGTGGTTGTATCCTCTACATCTGTCTCTACATCATGTCATCTGTCCCTCTACAGGATTGTGTGATGCAGGCGATGGAACCTGCATGTTCGACTTTTTATGTTTGAACTTTTTTTAAGTTATCTATAACAGAAATATCTTAATGTCTAAAATAGTCCTTTGAATCTATTTTAAAGGGTGAAAATTTTATGAAACATTTTTGGTAATTTAATTTCAGAATTCTGTAATTCAGAACTAGAAAGTATTTATCTAAATAAACGTTGACTGTTTAGGAAGTCTCAGGGTGGCTATTTAGATTTTCGTTAAACCTTGGATTTAAGTAGAGAATGTTGTGTTGAGAATTTAAAACTTCATGTCAGATTTGGACTATGAACTTAATTAGAAGCATTACTTCAGTTTTTCTCTGACTGTCTTATCTGTTAATAACATATATAAAGGTATTTTGGGTTTTATTTTATATGTAATAATTTTAGACAAGATTGCTAGACTTTGGGCTCTGTAAAATGTGAGTGTTGTACCTGATCAGTGAGCTTAGGTCAAAAGAACAGGTTAAAAAATTATGACAACATTTTGTCCATCACATTTGAAACTTAGGTTTTTGATATGCTGCCTTTGATCAAGTTTGGCTCTCTGCTCATCTTCTCCATTCCTTCTCCTCCCTGCCTTTACCTCTGTCCCCCGTCAGCAGTATATGCACATGTCTCCCCTAAGGTGGTAGCAGGCTGGGCTGTCTTTGGATGAGAGGTCATGTTTTCTCCTTTACGTGTCACTTAGCATGGAAAATCTCCAGGGGCTTTTTGCTTTTTAATGATAAAGTGTTGTCATTTTTTAAAAAAGTAATAAATTGACAATTATATAGCTTTTAAATGATATAAACAATGGATCAATAATACATTTATTAAAACCCTTAAAATAAGGTTTAATAATTTTTTTGGAATTTTTTTCTGAAGTGATAAATTCAATTGTGATTATGTAGAATGGCTGCTTCAATCACGTATAGTGATTTGAATTCTTACTGCATTTGATTACTCAAAATGTCTAGCTTTTGTTTTTTCTTTTTTCTTTTCTTTTACCATCTTACCTCCAGAGGTCTACAAATGAACTGTTTTCAAAACCAGATGAGTTATCATCACATTTCAGCAGTAGTGTTTGGATAGTACATCGTTGGGGATTATAAATGAGCTTGTAATGAGAAGTGCTTTCCTATTGTTTTTTTTCCCCCAAGATTATTTTTGTAGTTAAAAGGGTAGGTATAAATTTAGTGACACAATGTATAAACTTACTCATCTGTCTTTTTGGAAGTGAAATATTTAGGAGTGAGTTGAATAATGAATCCAGTCACTTCTATTATAGTTTCTTCATGTTGCTGATTTGGAAAATAGATCTCAATTTCCACATTTCTTTTTTTCTTGACAGCAGAGGGCAGCAGAGTTCTAAATGAAATGAATCCCTACCTGGGCTTTAAATTCCTCCAGGTTGCCTCTTGACAGCTTGCAGCTGGTAGCAGAATCCGCCTGAGAGATCTGTAGGGTCACCTTGTAAAATCCCTTATTCCTGTTGTTTCCTTTTACTCTTGTGAAAATACGTGAATGTGGTTGTAGAACCTGCTCAGTCAGTATGCAGACAGTAAAGCCAGTAAAGCGAAATTAATTTTTCGTTAATTTCGTAATGTTTATTAGCAACTTTCCATTAAATACTTAAAAAAATTACTCTTTTACTGAAAATATATCAGTGTTTAGCTCATTTGGTTTCCCAGATGGGGTTTTCCAGATGTCTTTTCACTGAAACTTTTGAAATAATTTTCAGAAACTAGATCAAATTTATCTGGTTAAAATGTTTTAGATGTTCAAATAAACCTTTAAAAATGATTCTGAATATCATATACACAAGTCATATCATTTTCAAAAGGCGGATTAAACTCTCACAGCTGATAATTTTGCTTTTCAGGCAATGAATCGCTCCCTGGCTAATGTGATTCTTGGAGGCTATGGTACCACTTCAACAGCTGGTGGGAAACCCATGGAAATTTCTGGCACACATACAGAAATTAACCTTGACAATGCAATTGACATGATTCGAGAAGCTAATAGCATTATTATTACTCCAGGTAAACAAAACAAAACAAAACAACAAAATGCAAACCACCTATAATACCTGTTGTGATTAATTACATCAAAACAGTTTTTTATAATGGGAAAAATCTAATTGGGGCTTTTTCATTTTTGAAAATGTAATGGAAACTTAGAAGCAATCCTATCATTACTAAATGAAAAATATTGAGAATTTTCAAGTTAGGTTAATATTTTGGGGCTCATGTAGAGATTCTACAAATTGATGTAGTGGTTCTAGCAATGTTATTCTGTGATTCTGTATAAATGTTTAAATCATCTTTAGCCTTGGTCATTTATTTCTCATTGATAATTTTTGGGCCTATTGTCAAGATTAAGTTAAATATAGTAAATGAAAGTGTCTAGCTCACTTCTTAGACTTGCTTAATAAATGTTAGTAAACATTAATCTCTTTTTTTTCAAAAGGAAATATTTAAAAAATCATTGAGAATTTTGTGGTTTCTACCAAGATGAAGTCACATGGCCCAGTAGAACAAGCTCGGTCTGGGAATGATAGCATCTCATCGTGGTTCTTAAGTTTGCTTCTAACAGTCAACACGACATTGATCAAATCATTTAATATCTCCAGGCCTCAATTTCCTTCTTTTCTGAGGTTTAGTTCAGTTCTTCTTCACTGTGATCACAGGATGCTGTGATATTACAGGCAATACATTGGTTTCAGATTAAGGTTTTAACTCTATCATGCTATGTCATAGGGGTTTTCTATAAAGAAGGTCTGTTGATTTGTCATGTGGGTAGTTTGTTGGTTGGTTATATATTTAGATATAAATAACAAACATTAGCAGAATTGAATGTTCAGGTGCAAGCCTGAACTGGGGCAATATCATTTTCTGGAGACATTTGAAACCTGTGGGCTTGGGAGTTTGGTTGTGTCAAAGACAGGACTGCTAATGTCAGCTATTGCGTGGGAACAGGTAAACTATTATGCCGTAATGCCTTGGACATTCCTGCATAAAGAATTATTCCAACCAAAGTGGCATTGGTGTTATCTATTGAGAAATATGGTGCTGGAGTGTAAAGGTAGAAAGATGTACAGGACACCCTCTTTTCCCTTGAGACATTTTCCAACTAGTGAAGAAGCCAGATCAATAAATAATGCAAGGTGGGTTATGATAAGGGCTAAGTTGGACTATGTAGACAATTTTTCTATCCCAGGGAACCGAAGAAGGATTGTCGGGAGGTGAGGATTTTTTGGGCCTTGGAGGATGGATGGTGTTGAGGGTGGGGTAAGGCACAGGGAATAGCTTGATGAGAGACTTAGTATATGGGAAAATGGGGATAGAAAAGTGGGGACATATGTGCTATTCGGTGTACAGAGAGAATGGACAGAATTGTAGGAGTTAAAGGAGAAGGAAGATGAATTTTTGGTCTTATCTGTAATATCAGAAATATGGAGAGATTTTTTTTGTTTTGTTTTTTGTTTTTTTGATTTTGGCCGAGGGGAAGATTTTTAAGTTATTTTTTGGAGACATTAAGTTTGAGGTGGAGATGGGACAATGGATGTACTATACTGGAGCTCAAATGACAGGCCAAGCATGGGAACCGATCGGGAGTCATCTGCTGGTTGTTGAAGCCATGGGGTGGGCTGAGATTTTCCAAGGAGAGTGTGAGGGCCATCGTTAAAGCCCCCGGGGAGCTTCGTCATTTAAGGGGGAGAACGAAAGGAGAAGATCTATTTAAGGAAGAGTAGTAACAAATTAGGCGGGGAACCCAGGGACGGCACTGTAATCAAAGCCAAGTGTGAAGACAGTTTGAAAACAGTTATGAGAGAAAGAGAGACAGACAGACAGACAGACAGACAGAGACAAGGAAAAGGAGAGGTGGGGGAGAAGGAGAGAACCCAGGCATAAAAGAGAGAGAGAAAGAGAGACAGAGAGACAGACAGACAGAGACAAGGAGAAGGAGAGGTGGGGGAGAAGGAGAGAACCCAGGCATGTGTGTGGTGTGGTGTGGTGTGGTGTGTGGGGAGGGGTAACCAGCAGTATCAGGCACTGCAGAAGACTGAGGAGGGAACATTAGATTTAGAATTTGAAATACAGTCCAGTATTTTAAAAAGTCCATATTATAAATTTGCTTTCATTTCTAGTCCTGTTTACTGATTGCCTTTTTTTGGCATAAAAATGTTTTGATCAGGAGAGAAACTGTAGTTCATAAAATTTCAAAATAAAAACCACATTCTTCTGTGTTCTTAATGTTCCTTGTAGGCTATGGTCTCTGTGCTGCCAAAGCACAATACCCTATCGCCGATTTGGTGAAGATGCTGTCCGAACAGGGCAAAAAAGTCAGGTAAGTGCTTCCTGTGAGAGGCCTGCAGTGCGTGTGGGAAGGAAAAGGAAAACAGATGACTGTTTTTTTTTTTTAGATGATTTTTTTTTAATCTTAAATGTAATTTCTATTAATTAAAAAAGGAATATTGTGCTTATTGAATAAAATCAGAAAACACACAAATAGGACAAAGAAAAAAGTAATCCTAGTCTCACTGCCTGGAGACAAGTACTATTAGCATTTCGGCCAATTTTCTACCACTTAAAATCTTATTTTATGTGGTAAGAACACTTCTTACATAACTGTAACTTGTTGAACAGCCACACCCCATTTCTGGTGCTCTGCATGTTCAGAGCACCTCCTCTAGGAAAGAGCTGTAGACATGATCCCTGGAAGTACTTGTCTCTCTGCCATTTGTTTTGAATGGTGAGAATAGAGTGTGAATTGAGGAGATGGGCTCAGAATATTGTTTGTGAGGCCTGCGCTGAGCAGCTCACAGTCTACACCAACATCATCCAGTAGAACTTTCTGTGAAAATGGAAACGCTGCAGATCTGCAGTGTGGTGGCTACTGACCTTGTGTGGCTATCGAGCACTTAATGGGCTTAGATCGAGGCTTGAATTTTTAACAAATTAAAAACCTTTCAATTATGGTTGACATTCAATATTATATTAGTTTCAGGTGTATAGTGTAGTGATTGGACATTGATAAGTATTTATTAAAGTGGAGCTGTAAACATGTAATCTTAGGCAAAGACACTAAGTTGTGAAAACCCCGTTCTAGCCTTTGTCTTACTACCTGGTTTGCACCGTCTCTAAAAACATCAAACCTAATTACGGGCTCATATTTAGAGAGAATACAGGCTCATTGATTAATGGGGAAAAACAGAAGTCCTATCCTCTGTGGTTTGATTTGTGGAAGGAGGTCAAGCAAAGCATTTGAACCACATCAAGTTGTATCTTTTGGTTTTTGTTTTTCACACTGAAGAAAAATATCTCAAATGAGAGGTCTTTGAAGAGTGAGACCTAATGGTGAACCTGTGGGCTGATTACTGTTTGACTCATTTAGCTCTCACACTTTCAGAGGGGAAAAGTCTTCCCACAGTCTTTTAGAAAAAGAAAAAACTTTCTTTTTCTAAAACCATACACTTTTTGAAATATGAGTTAGAGCAACAGCTGTTCCTGTCACGTGCCATTTGGGCACTGGACTCTGCTATTGGGAGGATATTAGGCAGAATGGCAAAGTGGAGGACTCTGCATTTCTGCATTATTCCTCCTGACCTTGCATAGATGGTTTGAGGCAGGTAAAGATGGGGGCCAGTAGGTGATGACCCTTTCGGCATTTTGCGGCACTGCCCTGCACACCTTTGGATCCGTATTCTGGAACTCTGCTGCTGGGCATCTGTGATGGGACTGTCTGCAGTTCCCCCAAGGAGGATCACTGCTGTCTCTTCTGTGGGGGAAGCTGTTTCACTAGCAGTTTCATTGATATGGTACCGTAAGTCACAGAGACAAGGTAACTGTTATTAAGTAAAATGAGTTAATTCTCTAGAATGTTAATGTATGTTGACAAAACTGTTAGTGTCTGTTAATAAAAATTCCTTTTAGGTGCCAATCTTACATTTTTTTTTTTCTGGGGGCAGGTGATAAGAAAAGCCATACAGTGTGCCTAGAACTAGTCAGAGAGTATCATGCTAACTGGATGCAGAATCCCTATCTGCAGCTCGATTGTTGCAGCTTTTAATAGCGGTAAAGAGACTTAGATGAAATCGGCGGGTTATCGAAAATGTTTTAGTGTCAGCTGCATTTTCTCTTTTCTTGTTTTTTTTGTCCTTTCTTCCCTTCCTTTCCCTTCCTTCCTTCTCTCTCTCTTTCTCTCAATCCCTACCTTCCTGTGATCTATAAATTGTGGTTTTCAAATAGAGTTAAAATACTATTTTGTGGTAGGACCAGCATTTCTGTGATGTATGTGGTTCCCACGTTTAGTATACTCTTAGATGAATTGAAGATAGAAGATGAGAAAAGTCATCGACTTTGTTTTTTTTAGTTTTCACATAAGAAGTCTTGTTTTGGTAACTTATTCCTATTTTCCTATAGGGTATTAAACTGTGTTTCCTTTTTAATCATAGCCTTGCCACAAAGTATTTGCAGACCTATAAGTGGAAAGGATGTGTTAAAGAATGTTTTATGATTTTTCTAAAAAGAAATTGTTTTTCTGTATTCAATCCACATGTGAAAAATCAAATGTATTAGTAATGCCTTCTGTCACCACATAATGTTTAGGAGATGAATGACAATCATAATAAAATAGAGAAAGATGGCTTTTATGTCTTAGTTATACTTAGGGAACGGAATGATTAATTTGACCTACCTCTCTTATTACCCATTGATCAGCCTACATTAACCAGACATCTTGGAAAAACAGTGTTAGGTGGATGCAAAGTTGGAGAGCATCATAAGGGTGTTGGGCAGCTTGACAGGAGGCAGGACATGAAAGGAAAGGAATAAGAGGGGTAGGAGAAAGATGATCTGAACAGAAAAGGGATGTAAGACAAATGAAGTTTCAGTTTCCAATCTGATTAAAATTTGAATTTTATCTATGAGGACATAATATAAACTGCTGTTAATTTATGATGATTTCTGTGACATTGCTTGGGGAAAGTAATTATTTGACTTAAGATTTGGGGGAGATAATTTAATTAAATATATATGAATAGTTTCTCAGTTATAATTCATTTTTTTATTGAACTGATTTGTGACTAGATCATAGGTTTTTCGTGTGAAAACTTTTCATTCTTTCACATAATTGTCGTTCAAATAACTTATTAATAATAATAAATTTATTAATTTATTATGTAGGATCAGAATAAAATTATTGTTCAGCCTGATTTTTCTATTTGTGAGTTAGGAAAAGTTAGCTATTTAAATTGATCTAAATATTTGATATTAAAGATGAGATTATATAATAGTATATTAGATTTTTTTAATATAGTATATTGAATTTTCAACATGGGCTTTGTAATAATTTATGTAAATCTCACATTTGAATGAAATGGAAGAGAACTATTCTTGCTAACATGATGACAGTGGATTATCATATTTTTCCTTTCTTGCTTCTGTGCGAAGATTTTTTTATTTAAAGAGAATTATAGAAACTGTTGGTTTTGCTTTGTGCGTGTTGTCGTCTTTTCATGGGAGAAATGCAAAATATCTTTATGAAGTTAGGAATATGGATATACATAGAAGCTGCCTTTTTTTTGAAGAGACAAATGTCTATTTGAACAAGAAATGGCTGCAGCAGTTACCTCGTCTTTTAATGAAATAAATCTGTATTTATAGTTTGCGGTAATTTAGTTCTTTCATCACTCTATGGAGCTCCCACAGTGTTCATTGAGCACAGCTGCTAGGCCTCTGGTTTTGGTAGATCCTTGAGCCTCAGGATCCCAGCATGCCTAGCATCCAGATGTGGTGACATATTCGCACACATCCCTTGTGGAAATGTGCCAGTGTGGACATACGATTGTCATCAATTAGTTATGCCCAAGTGGTGCCAAGAAAAATTGCATCTGTCATACAGTCTGTCTGACTTCATGGCCCATGATTGATTTAGAGACACTCCTGTTTTGCTTTTCTTTGGCCATAGTCATAACATGCTCGCAGAGAGCTGAGGTTATATAATGAAGCACATGACATTTCATGACAAGAGCCCATCATGAAAGTTCACTGACTTTCTTTACTGGCCAGGATTTTGTTGCTTCCCAGTTGCCCATAATGCCTCTGTAGCTTACCTAATTTATGCTTGATTTCTAAATGCATTTTATTGCAAAAATCTTATGATATAAAGTAAAAATTTTCCAATTTTTCCCAATCTTTGGATTGGTATGATAGGCTTTTCATTATAAAGCAGAGATAGTCTTCCCAATGAATATTTCTTAGAGGAGAAAAAATTTTTTTTATAAAGCATTATTGCTTGGATTATCACAGAAGTTTTTTGAATTTATGAAACCACCTTTCAACTTCTTCGATCGACTAACTGACATTATATATTGCTTTCATGCTAATATTCAACTGTATCTTTCTATTAATAATTTATTGATAGAAATTTATTACTAGGTACTGAGAATATAGGGCTGCATAAGCCTAGTTCCCATTCTGAAAAGCTTAGAGTTTTAAAGAAAACAAATCTATAAACAAAGGAATCGATGAATGATTTCCATTTAATGTGATAATATGCTAAGAAGAATAGAGTATAAGTAGGGAAGGAATGTAAAGTAGAAGTGTAGTTAATTGTCCATGGGACATTTCAAACTTCTTATATTAATAACATGAAATTTTTTACAGGTTTTAAAAAATAAATATTATTTTTTCATCCTCTGTCTAAGCACATCTAGCTGCCAAAGGTCTTTACAGTTTAATAGTGTTTTATGGTCTTATATGACATGGCTATAATAGGTTTAAATATATATTATTTTTGCTAAAAAAATCTATTCTTTGAAGATAACTTGAAGATGGAATATTTTATCAATCTAATTGGATTTTTCTATTTTTCATGCATTAAACGTACTTCAAATAAACAGAGTTCAGCCTTTTTGGATTTGTTATGTTTTGGGATGCAGAGAGAAGTATTGCAGAGCAATAAAGGTTTATGCTTCTGAAAGGAATAGAAATTAGGCTAGAGAAAAGATCCACTATAGTATTTGGGTATAGAAATAGCCATTATTTAGCAGCTTCATGACATCTTTGTAATGCTTTTTTTTAGACATGACTATTTATGTTAATGACCATTCATTGAACAAATAATTAGATAGTACTTTGTGCCAGTCATTGTTCTAGGTCTTGAGAGCACATCCGTGAATACACAGATAAAAATTCCTGACCCTGCGAAGTTTACATTCACTGGGAGTTTAGTTAATAGGTTTTAAGATATCCTGAATTGTGAAACATTTATAATTCCATTGTGTTTCCAATTCAGATACTAGCTGAAATAATGGAAGAGCGATAGCAGAGTTACAATTGGCACTATTTGGTAATGAATTAACCAGTGCTTCTGATTTTCTGAAAGAATATGGTGTGTTTCTTTGCACTTTATACTGAGCCTGCTTTCTTGGAAAACATGGTGGGAGGAGGGTGGGTGTGATGAAAGTTATTTGGTCAAATGAATGAAATTTTTGGTGAAAGACAGGAAAACTGAAAAAAAGTATGTGTATTCACTGACATCTATGTTCGACCTATGTATAGAATTGGCAGTAATCTCTCAGACCAAAGGCGTCTGTTGCGCTCCTAGAAAGTGGCCATCTTCCTCCCAGATGTCGACTGTTGACCAGACTACTTTCGGCTTTATACCATCCATAGCTTGTTGGCATGGTGGAAAGTAGACGGTGTTAAAAGCATATGATTTCAGTGCTTCGTAAAGCCTCTGCCAGATGTACTATTCTAGGACTCATTCCTTGGAAACCCTGTCATAGGCATTCCAATGGTCCGACATAGAAACTCTCACAACTGATGAAACCACTGCCTCTGACCGTCGGGGTGATTTTTGGTTCTTAGTTTTAGAGTTAGTCATAATAAACTCTCGGAGCTGGTTTTCTTCAGTAAGATTCATGTAAACATGGCAGAGTATAAAATAAGAGCCCTCTTCTCATTTCATGTTCAAAATCTTCATTATCTTGCTAATAATTTACATTTTATGGTTCTCACTAGCCATTGCATCCCAAGAGCCATTCAACAACATCATTAAAGTTATTCAGACAGGAGATGAAATTAGGCGTAATTTTTACTAAATCTATGTCTTATGCCAGGTTATAATATTCCAGACCATTAGTGACAAATTAGAATTTTAGTTTCTTCTCTGATATCATTCTTCATAGTCTTATTGGTTATTTTGAAATAAAAACTATGTCAATAGTCATACAGTTTCTATTCTGGTTTGGTAGCTAGATTTGGTTCAGTGATGGAAAAGCCACATTTGGACACAACCTTTAATCTCCTTAGAGAGGAAAAGGGTAGCACTGTGACGTGGTTCTGCAGAGGACTTCGTTAGTGTTTGCACCTAATGTGATCCTCTTTAAGTGACTTCTCATTCTCTGGGTAGCCTCGGCATACACATGGAAAATGTAACCATTGCCTTTTGTCAAACATTTTCTCATCCACATAGAACAGGTTCTATTATTCTGTATTAGAAAAATTGTGCCCCTGAGACATTTTTATAAGCTCTTTAGTGTTCATAATTTTCTTCCTGAAGAAAGGCAGGCCATGAACACCAGATTTCAGATCAGACTAAGCAGATCAGCCCTCATTTGCCTTCAAAAAAAAGAAAGAAAGGTACATAATGTTCTCAAATCCTGGCTGTTGGACAGTTCTAGGAAATTAAATGAACATTTTTTTTTTTTTTCATTTAGACTTGTATGTGTGAGTTCATCTGAACCACTGCTTCTTAGAAGGAGTTTCACAATTTTAGAAAGCTGGGTGACTATCCTTTTGCTAAGATGCTTTGCCAGAAAGTCAATTCCACAGCCTTTCTCATTAACCAGTTTTTGTGGCTAGCGTCTGCCTTGTCAGGAAGATTTTTTCTACTTCATTACCATGTTTCCCTTCAGATGGATAGGCTGGTCCCAGCCTTTTCATCAGCAAGGGTAATTTGTGTCACATTTACCCTGCTTCATGTTTTATAAGGTTTTATTCTAAACTACATTCACTGAAGTTATTTTTTTAAAAAGTAACTTTTTTCTTGTGCTTTTAATAAGTGTAGATGTCAATCAGAAGTTCTGATCAGAATATGATAAACCAAAAAAACTTGCCTTTTCAGATCCTGTCATATTTTTCACAGGTGAAATGTACAATTAAATTAAAAAAATAGTGAATGTAGTAACACATCTTTTCATTATCTCCATGGACCCTCCTCAGAATGGAGCACTGCCACATGCAGACATAGATACAAAGGTCCTTAACGTGTCGCCCCCACAGGGGACTCTTCATTGCATCTACAGGGGAATTCCCAGCCTGTTTTGTGACTGAACAGTAGGTACACATATTTAGTGGTATTCTAAATAAAAAATTCCTACTTAGGAAGCAGTTGTATTGGAGAATCTTTAAGTTCTATTTTAACTCATAAGGTTTTATTGACTTGTAAATATTTATGTTTAAAAACAGGAAGAATAAGTAGGCTTTTAATAAATGAACCCTCTTTTTATTTTCCTTTTGTCATGTCTTTTTCCTAGTTAATTTATCTTCCTCCAAGGAGCTGAGAATAAGATATTTAGGTAAATTGTGGGATGATGTTATTGGGAAGGCAGAATTCCAGAATGCTATCAATGTACATTGTGCTGTATACAGTTTGATTTTAAAATATAAAACACAGTAAAAGAAAAGAAATTAACCCTTTGAATAATCTTGAGTATGAAAATAGATTTTGCACAGTGACTCTGAAAACATTTAACCAAACAGTAGAAGGTTGTAAAACTGTGTGTATATATATATACATACATACATACATA
>NW_006436284.1:381335-438991 GCF_000325575.1 Pteropus alecto
TTAATCTGGAGATTCTTTTCACTATTTATAATAGCAAGAGTCTTCAAAATGGAGAAAACACTCTAAATACTTTAGAACAGGGTGCAATTGTCCCTGTAGTTTGTCTTATTGTTGAATTGGGGTACCTGACTCTTCTTCCTGGTTTATCGCTAGACTGAATCTGGATATTTCCATAATGCAAGAAGGAAAATATAGTTTATTTGAACAGTTGTGGTAGGATCCACGTAGTGAATGTTTTATTTTTATTTTAATTTTTTTAGGCAGGCAACCCTTGATTGACCTCACAGATTGCAAGGACCTTGTCAGTTTATAATCCCTTATTTTTTATTTTTTACTCCTACAGCACCTGGTCTTCCTAGGTGGTCTCCCATCCAAGTACTAACCAGGCCCGACCCTGCTTAGCTTCTGAGATCAGATGAGATTGGGCTTGTTCAGGGTGGCATGGCTGTAGGTGGTGAATGTTTTATATTCTTTAATAGTCCCATGTGTCCACAACTGCTATAGTGCATCCTGGTCAGGACATATTGTCTCCACTGCCCATGATCATGGGAGTTCTCGTTGTTATGTCTTCTTTAGAACATGTGGTGTCTGAAATCTAATGTGAAGTTGCAAAAAAGTTTAAGAATAGAATTTATATCATAATGTATTATAAAAGAGGCTTAACAAATTATGGTTTTTTAAAAATTTTACTTAGGTCATGCAGTATTCATGAATAGCTCTTTTATATACTCTTACTTTATTTTTTCTTGGTTAATTTAAAAGGCTGTGAAGATTAGCTTATTTCATTTGAGTAGATTATTCCACTTTTTTAAAAACTTTGCCTAGGTCTATTTTTAATTGGTGACCAAGGCCTTAGCTTTTATTATATAATGCTCTGTGGAAAACTATCACTTTCATATATGAGAGAGGAACATATCAAACGGTGCTAAAATTTTTCTTGCTTCAAGATAATTGAAGAGATTGCCCTGACTTGATGACATTTGTTGTCAGTCGAGGAAACAATACCTTTTTGCTTAATAGTATCTGTGGAAGGTTTAAATGTGGTCTTTCGAAATTTAAATGTATCAATTTAACTATTCGAATATTAGTTTTGACCAAGTTCTCAAAGAGTCCAGTGTTCAGTTGTTTTTCTCAATCTCTATTGACTTTACAATTTCTCTACTCTTTTGATGTAGTTGTGAGTACAAAGAATATCTGGCTTTTAGTGGACTATATTGAGATTTACTGGGGTTTCAAGGTAAAATTAGAAAACCAACTTAGAAAATGTTGATATCAAACTAACACTTATTTTAATGAAAAACATATTTCTTTTTATATAAATGATCATTAAAAATACGCATTTATTTGAAAAATACAGATGAACTTTTATATTACAAAAATGTATTTGAGTAGAATATCATAATTGCAGGTTACATTTATTAAAGGCTTATGTTCCAAGCATTGGTCTAAGGTGCTTTGCATAAAAAGCTCTCTGCATGAACTGTCTCACTTAAATCTTACAATACTTCTCTGAAGAGGGTTTCTTGTCAGTCTCAGTGTACACATGAGGAAAGTGAGGCACACAGGAGTAAATTGTCCAAACGTTTTGAACCCAGGCAGTGGGACTGCAGAGCTCTTAACTGCTACGCTATACTACTTCCCTAAATTCTTTCTCTGAAAAGAGGCCTAGAAAGTTTATGAGTCAGCATACCTTCTTGGGCACACTATGTTGTTTAAAACCCATACCTCCCCCCGTCACCTTTAATTGAGTACCTACATTAGAGTGCTAGGTACTGTGAGAATTGATAAATAAGACATGGTTCCTGTACTCAAGGACCTCTCAGTCTGGAGGGCACAGTCATGTCAACCAGTTGTTATGATGCAGTACCTTGTAAGGAGGAGGTACATAAGGAAAAAGTTCTGGGAGCATGGAAGATCATTCTGTGATCTCATTTTAGTAGTTATTTCCCTTCTGTAGAATCTTGTTGTGGTCAGAGACAGCTGGCTCTGTTTTGTTAAGCATGCACACAATAAAAATAATTTTCATAGTTCAAAGGGAAGAACTAAAAGGCTAGTAGGCTTTGCATTTTGGAATTCTGGATATTCTTCATGTGATGATGGAACTTTGATGAGCTTTGGCCGTCAGTTCCTGGAAATTGCTGGTCATGGCCCACCAATGTCTGATATAATTAACTTTAATACATACTTTGGAGATTAGCCAGTTACATGGGCCAAGATGGTTATAAATTCACATTGACTCATCAACATGCACATACATAGTTTTATAAATTTAGCGTGTTCTGTTATTTCTCCCCAAACATTGGCATTCTCTGGTTATAGCCTTGCATATATTTTTCTCTAATCTTAGAATCTTAAAGTTTAGTATAATAAATTATTATGCAAACAGATATAAAGTGGTCTGTCCTTTGGGATATTCAGCATAACATGTTGGTTAGCTTTGTGATTATTTACCCTTTGCAACTAGTGCAGGAAACATTGTTTTTTTGAAGTCTGCAGATAATCAAATGTTACAATAATAACAAATACATTTAGAGGTCTTTGATTTCTAATTTGGTCCAAGACACCTCAGTTAAAGCATAAAGATGATAGCCAGATAGATTAATTTAAAGATAAGCAAAGGCTGCATTAAAAACAAATAAAATTAAACAAAAACATACTGGAATTAAGGAGGGATACAAACTTGAAATCCATAAGTAAATCACAAAGTATATATATTGATTTATTCAGATAAAAGAGAAGCCCTAGTTCATGGAATTTGAGGACTGGAAAGGGAGTTCGAAGTAGGTTGAATAATGGCCCCGAAAGATGTTCACCTTCTAATTCTTAGAGACTTTGCAGATTTAAGGTGAGGATTTTAAGATAGGGATATTATCCTGGATATTTTGGGTGTAATCACTAGGGTCCTTAAAAGAAAGAGGAAAGAAAGTTGGAATCAAAGAAAGAAATGAGACAATGGAAATAGAAGTCAGAGTAATGCAGCCACGAGCCAAGGAATGATGGCAGCCTCCTGGAGCTCAAAAAGGCAAGGAATAGATTTCTCTTTAGAGTCTCAAGAAGGAATATGGTCTTGCCAACTGCTTGATGTTAATTCAGGGAAACTGATTCTGGACTTCTGACGTCAAGAACTGTCAGAGAATCAATTTCTGTTGTTTTAAGCTACTAAATCTGTGGTAATTTGCTACAGCAGCAATAGGAGACTATATAAACCTTAACTATCATGTCGTACAGTGATTCTTAGTCATTCTTAAATCTCACCAATAAGGTTTTGGGAAAAGGCAAGAGCCTAAGGTAAGCAGGAAACTTATTGGTGATCAGAAGTTAAGATTAAGAGAAAATTTTTGTTGTCTAAGATTACTGTTACATCTCAAAAGAGCACAAATGAGTAATTCATAGCAATTAGTACTATAGGAGTGAGGTAGAGCAATGTCTTACGTTGTTCTGGAAGTCCTGAGTTGCACCTAAGCTGCTACTCTTTCACATCAAGACCATCAGTTTTGATCCCTCGCCCTCCTCCTGCACACGAAAGGCTGTCTCAGCTACTGTAACTGTCTTGATTATGTCCACTGCCAACCAACTGTCCTTTACATTTTTATGTGAACGGGTGGTTAGTATATCAGCTCAGATTAATAATGAGTGTCTCTCTCCCTGATCCACAGAAAAGAAGCCTGAAACTTTTCCTGACTGGGGCATTTGTTTTAAATTAACAGAAAGTCTTTTTTTCAAAACTTAATTCCAATTCTTTCTTTTGCATTTGAAGACCATTTTATTCTGTTTTTTGAAAATGAGGACTATTTGGTCAACTTCTGTTTTATTTGATCTGCTTGAAAATGAAGTTTTGCCTTTTTTCTAGCCAGTTGAGTTTTTCTAAAACTTAGAGGGTGTTATTTTCTAAGTTGTTAGGTATTTTGTGTTTCTCTTGTACCTTATCCAAGTATCGTCTGATCCTTTTCAGCAGCATCTCCCTGAACTGGTGATTTAATTATATCATTGAGTCTTGTCAGTGATAGAAGTTAGAATACCTTTTTGTGCATGTGAGAAAAGAACTGTGTTAATTTGGAATGTTAATTTGAAATACAAATTGGCATTAATTTTGAATGAAAATCAGCTGATTAATAATATGTTAGATATATTAGTCAGTAAGAACCTGCATAAAGTAGAACGACATTTCAAGCTAAAATTTTTGATTTTAAGCTATATTCTTTTGTAAATTATTTTGTTATATCATTATTCAAAAAAAAATGACAGATCAGGGCCCCAAAATTTATTTATAAGACCTCTGCCTTTGTTGGGGAACGTTCTCTTTGTCTTTGGTTCCCCCACTCAATATTTAGAAGAATATCGAGTTAAAATGTTCTGTCAGTACTCATGTATACCAAACAGTGCATTAAAACACATAAAAAATTACAGTTTCCATTTAAGTTCTTCTTGGCTGAGATTTAGTTTATCTCAGAAATCTATTTTATTATGTATTTACAAAGAACTATTAATTGGAGGGAGAGAGGAATATGGACCCTGTCTGCTTAATCAAATGCCTGTTGAGCAAAAAGTATAGATGGGTTACTATTTCTAACAACTACTCATTATTAATCAATTTTAATTTCAATAAAGTAGCTCTCAGAGAAAGCATCGAAAGCCTTGTTTTTCTTTCCTCTTTTGAGGTAAGAGTAAGGGACAGGGGCAAACTATTTTGAGCTCTCTTTAAGACCTTGCAAATATCCTGCTCCTCATCCAACTTTACTCCCTAGATTGAACATGTGCTGATGATTTTTATCTGAACCAGTTTTTATTATGAACCAGTTTTTATTGCAAAATGGTGGTTTTGTAACCCCGCCATAATTATCAGTCGATGTCTACCACTGTAGGGGAGAGTGTGAGTCATCCCTCCCTCCCTTCTTCTCTTCTTTTCTCCATTCCTTCTCTCCTTTTTTTCTTCCCTTCATTCCTTCCTTATTGACTTATGAATCTGTTATCAGTCTTGCCTCATGAATTTCCATATTCTCCAGGGGTTTATAATCTATTATTTCAATGTTCCTTATTTATTTCAATGTTCATATTACTTTATTTTTACATACTTTAATGTCACGCGTGCTTTTAAAGCCACATATTCGTGTCACACTCTTATGTGCATTTATTTTGCTTTGTGCTCTACCCTCTTTCTCACTTTATGCAAAGATTACACAAATTCAATGTTTCCTCTATTTAAAAATTTGAATTGTTTATTACACTTAATTGAACTTTACTTTCTCTGAGCTTGAGTGTTGATTTTTCTTACTGCTTCTTTTACTGCCCATGAACCTAAGGGATTGATTATTCAGCCATCCCCATCATAGAAGAAAAGGTTCAAAGCTCTGAACCCAAAAGACTGATGCTTGTTCATAGAATCTTTCATTCATCATGTCTTTTCTTTTCTTAAATTCATGGCAATCAGCAGGTTTAATTTTTGTATTAAAATTTATATTTTGTATATAATTTGTACATAAAATTGTATATTTTGGTTATTTTGATATAATTCATTTTCTTTCCAAGTTTATTTTTTATATTCATGCTTAAAATGCTGTATTATTATTAAAATATTAAAATGATATTTATGTTTCGATTTGAGGTTTAGTTATCATAACTCTCATTTAATGAACATATGCTTTGGTGCCTGGAGAAATTTTTTTTCATTTGTTTTATTGCCACTGTAAAAACATTAATTTTTTAAATTAGATATTTCAACCGAAGAATCTGTGTAACATTTTGGAAATGTTTTCTCTTAGGCAGTTTAAAAACAGCTGCAGTAGTGCTGAATATAGCTACACAAAAAGTGTGAACATAAATTGTTCGTATTTTGCCTCATTTCTTTTGTATTCAGGAGTGGTTGAAAACTCTGGTATGGTACAGAGGATGACATTAGGATAGCAATATCTAGTTTAAAAAAAAGCAATCTTGTTTTTAGGGAATATTTTAAAGTTTTTACTTAAGTGTTGAACTATTACATTCACAAAAAAGATAGGTGAATTTGTAGTTGAGGGACTTAAAAACTATGAGATGGTGAGATTGGGTGATCGCTGTCTGGAGCAAACTATGACTGCTCTTAATTTTATTCTCACTAAAATAAAACTACAGATAGTCCACTGAGGAAAGAGAGGATGAATTCCTTTAAAAAGAATCTTAGATTATTAATAGTTCATTCTATATTGTTCATTCCTACCTCCCACTCCTAGTAATTTTTTCAGATTCTACATCCTCAGCACTTAAAAGGTGCTAGTAAACGTTGTACATTGTTGTAGTAAAAGATCTTTTTTTCCTTCCTGTGTCTATTTATCTATGCAAAAATTTAATTTTTAAAAAATTTTATAATTTATAGCATCATCGAAAATTTCTTGGCTCTCAATTTTTCTTAAAGCACACTATAAATTGAATTATTGTCACTCCTTATTTTATTCATTCGATCAGAGATCAGTATTTCTCAGACCTTTTCTACATAGTTTTATATAGCCCTTGGCATTTGTGAGCTTATAAAAACATCTGGTTACTACTCTATGGTAAAACTGAAAGAGAGAGTCATTAAGTGACTTGTCGAACATCACACAACTGGTTAACCTGAGCTGTTAACTAAACAAAACCATCTCTTAAATTGCTCAACTCGAATGACTTTTGTATAATAGTTAAAAGTTCAGACTCTTGAAGCAGAAGGATGTGAGTTTAAATCCCGGACTATTTACTAAAAAGGTTGTGCAAATTGCATAGCACATCCGAAAGAGTCAGTATTAGCTATTATGTCAAAATGTATTCCAGCAGCCCCTCTTATATGCATTCTTGCTTGCTTCTTCTTCTTCTTCTTTTTTTTTATATAGGAATTCAGCTCTAAAATCCAGTTTATTTAACTAAGTACTAGATTTGAATTGGCTGCCCTAAATTCTAATTCTTGATGGTGGTTGTTGAAGACGATTAGGGATAGAATGAAATAATAAATGAAAAATTATTTAGAAATTATGCCACAATATAAAAGCATGAAACATTTAATTTATTTTAAATGAAGTTAACTTTTTTCCTACCATAAAAACTATACATTCTCATAGAAAATTTGGAAAATATATTAAAAAAAAGAAGAGAAATAAAATGACAATCTGTTTGTTGTACAACTACCTAGAGATAACTGTTTTGTTTACTTTTAGCCCCGAGTTTCTATTTTTCTTTTTTAACATATATTAGTTAGGAACATTAAGTGATCCCAGGAAGAAGGTTATATAAAGGGGAATTAGATAAAAGAGAATACTTGTCACTTGAAGTCTTTTTTCCCCCAATTATAAGACTTATAATAATTCAGGCTTTTCATGATCAGTTTTAATGGTGTAGAAAACAATTTATCAATTATCTGGGCAATATAAATGGCATCTTATAACTCTTTTCAGGCCTGCTTTTGGGAGGGGTCAGTTTCTATGCTTCTGTTCCTAACAGGACCTGTGTTAAGAGTGGAGAGGGAGGCCTAGCTTGGCAGCAGTTCCTGGGAAAAGTAACAGGACTTCTTAAATGACCACAAGTTTTGCTGAGACAGCAATGCATTGTGCTAACTGTGAATGCTAATTCAGACTTAGGTTTCATCAATGAAAGATCTGAGGATGTGATTTTCTGGCTGTGCCTTATGCATCTAGATCATATCCAGCATATTTCATTCACTTTGGGGGACTGAGGTTTGAGCTGGGCATTGGCCGTGTAGGAACATGAGACTAGGAGAGCAATGGGTATAGTCATCTTGTCAGTCACTGAATAGTTGAAAGAATTGAGAATGCTATGCTTAGCAGGCATCCTAGGAGAGCTGAAAGGAACATACATGTGAAAAAGGGAGTAGACTCATGGCTCTACATGGCCAAACTACATACCTTGGAAAGCAATGAGATAAGGGCTCTCTTTGGCTTAATATAGTGTGTGTGCGTGTGTGTGTGTGTGTGTGTGTGTGTGTGTGAGAGAGTGTGTGTGTTTATGTTTTAGAATATCAGGCTTGTCTAGTAATGGAATAGACCTTAGGAAGAGATAAGTTTCTGGTCACTCAAGGTATTTAAGCTGAGATTGGATAGCTCCCCACCAAGAGATACTATAAAATGCATTTCTTTGTTGGATTAATTCATTCATTTGTTTGCTTTTTATTGAGTCCTTCCTATGTGCCAGGCACTGTGCCCAGTGCTAAGGAAACAAAGATAAGTAAAGTGGGTAAGAGGTCAGATTAAATGACTTTAAAGATCCCATTATGGCTGTGGCTAAAAGAAATCACTTGATGCTTCACTTTTTTTTTTTTTTTTTGCCATAATAAAGCATGGAGCTCTGATTTGTGTATTACTCTGCTTCTTAAACACGCCAGAGTATTATTATCATATTTCTTCTGTGACATGGACTAGCGCTTCATATCACTCTAAGATTTTAGGCTGTTAGCTTAGTTTCATGACAATATTTTATTTCCCCATCTTTAAACATAGGGATTAAAATCAAATGTAGAGTCAGCTTTTGAAGGACTAATCTTGATTTTTTGTGGCAAATGTTTAATTCCATGCTGACTTACATAAGTTTTTAAAATTCAAGATTTATCAGAAAGTATGAGAAAACACAATGCTTATTAAATGTAAGGTGATATTATATATTAGTGTTATTGGAAGTTCATTGTATTTAAAACATATATAGAAGAGTCAGGCTCTAAAATTACACTTATTTTTCTGAGAGGAGTTATAGTTTGTGTATACTGAGATATTAAATCTCCAACTTCAATATTTATAGATTGACTATATATCTGGGCTAAGTCTATTCCTGCCTGTAGAGATCAGATAGTTAAGAAGAAGCAGAGGTGCCAAGAACAAAGTGTGCAGATTTGGCGGTGATATTGGGGTCTCTGTACATTTTGGCCCATCAAATAAGGCCAGCTGTTCATTTGTTTCATGTCTAGGTTTGGAATCCACCCAGTTGCAGGCCGGATGCCTGGTCAGCTTAATGTGCTGCTGGCTGAGGCGGGGGTGCCATATGATATTGTGTTGGAAATGGATGAGATCAACCATGATTTCCCAGGTGAGCGATGGGGGCGATGGTAGAATTTAACTATTCTTATTGTGAAGAAAGCAGTGCCAGTCTTAAGATATAAACTGTGGAATCACTGAAGACCCACTAGTCAGATGTAGAGTAACCCGCTCCTAGTAGGTACGTACTTGAAATTAAATAAGCGAACCATAGTACTAAATAAGGTGCTCCAGATATATAAGCAGCATGAGTAACTTTATTTCTATAAGGAGAGCTGAGGGACCATGAAAATCCTGAGAGCAGTGCAGTGGAGTGTATACCTGAGGGACTCTGAACAGACCTGGCTTTAGAATCCAAGTTTTGACTTGTAACCTTGAACCAGGTACTCAGGTGCCTCATTTATAAAATTGCTTCTCTTGATAATTTAGCATCTGATTTTTGCAATGTTTACTGGTTTCCAATTGTACCAGTTTGTGATCAGTAAAGTAGTTTTCTGTTTTCTTAAAGTATTGGGTCTTCATTAGATAAGGTACTGTATTTTATGGCTGTCATTGGGTAGATGTTGAATGCTAGTGACATTTGGCCCAGGGTCATGTTTATAATTAAACCAGTTTCCTCTGGCAAGTATCCACCATAAACTTAAAAATACTGTTTATTAGAGAAAAATAATGAAATTGCGTGTATGTCTAGATTCACGTGGCATTTTTGTTAAAGTCAAAGATGGTTTATATTATAGTCTTTAAAGAGGATATTTAGGCCATTTTAATTTTATGCCCCCTTTCAGATTTCACTGTTGCTAAATTATGTGTGAAGCCTGCCAGTTCCAGGAATTATAGAAACAGTTTTAATATAGTACAGACGCTTAAACCATTTTCTTTTAGATATCAAATTGCATCTTAAGTGGTGATTTTAGAAGTTGAAAATGGAATGCAAATATTATAAAATAATGTAACTGGCAAGATCATTTGGGATAATGAAAGAACTATAAAGTCACATTAGATAGCTCCATTGTGGGGAGGTAAAGCATAATAATGCAAACTGCAGTCAGGATGCTCAAGTTCAGATGTAGGACCTATTGCTTTTTAGCTGTGTGACATTGGCTAAGTTACTCAATCCCTCTGATAAAGCTCTTTGTACAGTGCCTGACACAAGCGTGGGTCCTATAAATATTAACTTTTGTTGTTTTTGTTGTTATAAAGTCAGGTCACTCTAATTTGCCTCAAAAGAAATGAAAGTAGCTCCTTTGAGTTTTACATTTTCTCTTTTTTCTTTTCTTATGTAGACACTGATTTGGTCCTTGTAATTGGAGCTAATGACACTGTTAATTCAGCTGCTCAAGAAGACCCCAACTCTATTATTGCAGGCATGCCAGTTCTCGAGGTCTGGAAATCAAAGCAGGTAATGTTTCAGACTTGCGTTTCTTTCCAGTAATCAAAGATCTCTTAAAATACACACACAGCACTTTCCTTGGTCACTTGATGAGAAATGACAAAGTTTTTTAGGAAGCCCAGGAGTTAGAGTATGTTTAGGGTCCAGCTCTCTAAATGTAGCTTCTGTCTGTTCTGTGGTCACCAGAGAATCCGAATGAATGCCCTGATGAGTAGAATTAGATGATATTATGTGGACAGATTAACCACAGCTAAAAAAATTGTTGTGAGCTTTTGGAATGAGTTTGGATGAATTCCAGATCAAGTCCAGTGAAGCAGATGGCTTTTCTCTGGGACAGTGCGTCAGTATCATCGCCTTCATGCATGACGACGGGCACATTTTTTCATTTAATTTTTTTGAAAGAGAATTTGTATGTTGTTATGGGGTGTCTTGAAAGAAGGTGATTTGGAAATCCAAATAACAACATGGCATAAGGAAGCAAGCTTTGTGTGTGCACATTACTTCTGAAAAAGCAAATTGCTAGATTGTAAAGAACTGTTTTATAAAGTTTCCTCTGCCCCAGCAGTGGGCATGTATGTTTACCGATCCTAAGTCGTATCTGCATTTTAAGAACCATAATTACATAATGTACATTTTCTCTCATTTTGTTTCCCTTTATTGTAAATATGTGAGTTTAAAACTTAGTATTTGTGGTGGTTGAGTAGATATCTCATACACTTGTTCACATGTATATGAAAATATATTGTATCGGTCATTAATATTTGAGAGCTTGCAGCGTGCATTATTGTACTAATGCTATTTGCAGCTTGAATGGACATATTTGTACATCTTCCATTTTTGGATAGACGATATGTCCTAGAAAACCATAGGAAGGCTTTTCATTTCATTAAGCACTGACTTGATGTTTAACAGGACAGCAACATCTGTCATCTGTGTAATTATAAATGTCTATACCACATCAATATTAGAGATGGACTTAGCCCTTCCATTTTGCTCTGTAGGAGCATGATGTTAGTTATAGCACTCTCCTTGTGACAAGCTAGGCTGCTCTGGGGATTTCGTGTTAGAACTTTCTGATATATTTTACCTTAAAGTGATGGAATAGGAAGTGTACCATTTTCCCACTCAACTAAATTTATGTTAGGATTTGTAGTAGAAGCTTTTGCACTGTTCTTTTTAGCACATTCACAAGATGCTTATTTTTCTGACTAGAAAATATTATACATAGTCTTTATAGAGAAAAGTGCTGAGAAGAAAATCACTTATAATCTTATCACTCACACATAAACTATTGTTAACATGACTTTTTCTCTCATGAGTATAAGAGTATGGGTACATTTTAAAAATTAAAGTTAATGCAATGTAAATATGCATTTAAAAATACTCCTTGTGTATTTTAAAAGTCTCTGTACTAAAGAATTAATAGTGGTACATATCTTGTTCAAAGTTAGGACAAGGCAATGTTTATGTGCCTAACACATCTGAGCCAGGTCTGTTAATACACTCTGTCACTTACTCTGGTTCTTAGGTCATTGTTATGAAGAGGTCCTTGGGTGTTGGCTATGCTGCAGTGGACAATCCAATCTTCTACAAACCTAACACCGCCATGCTTCTAGGAGATGCAAAGAAGACATGTGATGCACTGCAGGCAAAAGTTAGAGAATCCTACCAGAAGTAAATTTAAGAGATCAAGCTGTTGTCTAACAAAGCCACCTCTTCAGTTGTGGGAACAGGCAAATAAAGTATCAATATGTATAGCTGATATACATATCTGTAGCAAAGCTCTTGGAAGAAAAGGAAGACTTTGAAGAATGCAAAGAAAAGACAGGGAGATTTTTCATGATCAGTGATTCCTCAATTTAAAAAAAGGATTGAAAATTCTAACCATCTTTCTGTGCATATTTTTTTGTGTTATAACTCAAAAGTATTTTATAAAAGGAGAAAAACAACCTCATTTTAGATGTAATCCATTTGGATTTTAAAAAATTCCTCCTCAGAAGCCAATAATGTTTTAAGAAATAAAGTCTTTAGGATTTTAAGACTTACACTATATGTGGATCTGAAAAATCTGACATAGTGTAAACATTATAGGCACCTGCATTACTGTTTTTTCAACAAATATGACTAATTTGAAACTTTTATCAACTCCTGAGCTGATACTTACCATTTAACTATAATCAAAATCAACCATATCGAATGGATTTCAGTTTTTCAAACTGTACTTTCGATTCTAGTTTTCAGGGGTGTATTTTCCTACTTCTGTTTTAATACATTAAAGGACTAGATAATCTTCCAGAGATGCTGGAAACAGTTAAATAATTTGCTTTGTTTGTTTCGTTTAGAATACCAACGAAACATATAGTTTGAAATCAGTATTAGTTGTATTTTTTAAAACCCCATTTCTAATTGGAGATCTCTTTAATTTCAATCAATTTATAATATGTAGTACTGTACTAAGTGCACTTGAATGGAATTCAACTATTTGCCTAATAAAATGAGTTTATTATGTTTGCACAGTGATGTAGCAATTGTCTCTGGCGACAAAAGGCTAAAGTCTAATAGTTCTGCCTGTTATTAACATCTGGGGAAGACTTGCTACTATAAAATAGATGAAATTAATCTGTCTTAACTGTTTTCAAGATTTTTTCTCCTACAATCAGAGTATATTTTGAGGTCTTACATAATTGATTGTATTTGGGAGAGATGGTGGCACTTCTTTTTAGTTACCTCTTTGTTTATATAAGCATTAGTAAAAAGCATGTCTTTTTTGCAGTAAAAGTATAGATTTTCTTTGTGACTTTGCTACAGTGTGAAAACTCGATATAGGTTGAATGTGTGATGAATACTTAGAATATGTCTCCTGTGTAATTTGGCGCTGAGTTTCTTGAAGCAATTATTAACACACAAAAACTATCTCTAAACCCAAATAAGAAATAACTGGCGCAATATTTTTTACTATAATACTCATGTTTACTGAGTTTACAACTCACAATATCTATTGGTTTGGTAATCAATTTCTGTTCTGCTGTGCCTGAAATTAAGATGTGTGTGTGTATGTGTGTGTGTGTGTGTGCGCGCGTGCATTTTAAAGCAGAAAAGACTCCTTTTTAATTTTTAAGTGATCAATGCAATTTGTTACTGCATCTCAGGTTATTAGTAACCTCAAATCTGAATCGTATCATGAAAATTCTATTACATGAAAGTAGGTAGTATGTTTATGCCCTTTTCCTTTTCTCAGAGTAGCTGTAGATATATCTGGAAAGCAGCAACTGGGATTTTTTTTTGAGGTAATTCTTGCATTCAGTTTAAACAAAAAATAAATAGACTTGGAATTATAAATTAATTTTCATCATTTGTAGTAAGCATTTTTGTATATTTTTAAAATTTAGGATGATCTCATTCTTTGATACTCACTAATCCAGTTAATTGATTTGAAAATTTATGCCCCGTTTGCCTTTATTTTACCCTTTGTTAGGATATTTAAAGGATTTTTTTGGAAACATTTCTTAAATTAATATTCCAAAAGGTTGGTAGTGTTGTATTATTAATTATGGTGAAGTCTAAAATCAACAAAAATAATTTTCACCCATCCTATTTTATTATTTCTCCTTTTCTGATCAGTCATACAACTGATGAATATGACTTATTTTTATTCTTGTATTGCTCATTGTATCTTTTTGATACTCAAATATAAGAAATTGTTTTAAATCCATTGTATCCTACAGTCTGGTACCAACGAAAGGATCATACCTTAGTGAAATGCTAATATTGATTTGTCTTTTAGGCCTTATTAACCATCCTTTATTTTCTCTTGTTTGTCTTAAATTGGAAGTTTGTGTTTAAGTTACTCATCTAAGGTTTCAACAAAAAAAAAAAAAAAAAAAAAGAGTTCACTATCCAATACATAAGAGCTGGGCATATATCCTATCATCTGTCTATCAATCTATCAATCTATCTATCTATCTATCTATCTATCTATATCTATTTATCTATGTATCTATCATCTATCTATCATCTATCATCATCTATCTAACTTTGGACAGTCTTCTGGTATATAAATCTAATTCTATATACTCTTTTTTCCTAGGGATTGGAGTAGAGAGGACTAATAGAGAAGACTAATCTCTTCATGCAGTAGGTTTTCAGGTCTTCACTGAGTCAGGGGATATCAGTTAAGTATTTCGTAATGAATGTGGAACGTGGGCCTAGGCCTTTCTGATTCCATCCAGGTCATGATTCCATCCAGGTCATGATCCTTTTAGATTTTGCTGTTTTCTCATCCAACGCAAATATGGGATGTATTATGTATCAGTCAGCTTTAAGGTTTAGTTCAATTTATCTGATCCCATATCCTTATTTTGTATAATTAATAACTCACAAACCCATGTGTTCATCTGACTTAGAGGCAAGTTTTCTAGTCCCCTAAGGCATAAGTCTTATGAATTAAAGCATTTTAGTACTGGAAAGTTGGGCAGCTCTTTGGTACAGCTAGGGAGAATAGTTCAAATATCTAATTTATAGCTCTTGCTGGTGTTTGAGAGTCTTTGCCAACAAATATTATTGGGTCAAAATGATAAAAAAAAACAAAACAAAAACCAATCTCTTCACTCCAGTGGCAGCAACATGCATAATCCAGCTGCTCTTTAGAGTCTCAAAGGAAAGAAGAGGTTAATTAATGAGAAAAAAAAACCAAAACACTTTTTTAAGTGAAACTTTTAAAGTGTTGGTTTAATAAAGCGGTAGAAATGGTAACATTTGAATTTTGAAGCACTCAAGATTGCTGTTCTTAAACTCTATCTCTCAGTTACTTATTGGGCTAAGGAATTGCACTGTTTTCTTCACAATTTATGTGATTATAGACATTTAACATGATGCATACTGTAATTCCAGATGAAAATATTTTGGATGCGAGTAAAATAGTGATATAGATAATGAGACAGTAATTGGAATGACCAATATTTGAAACCCTTACATATAACGATTCAGATAGTGATAGGAAAAAGTAGTGAGATCATAGTAGATTTGGGGCAAGAGTGGAAATTGTAGTGGATAGGTAGAGAAAAGTCAGTTTATGATTATGGAGAACTTTAAAAGCTTGAACCCTAAGTAATAGGGAGATATTACATCTCTGTCATGTTGATTGTCAAAGCATATGACTGCCTTGTTCTATATAAAATATTTGCTCTTCATATTCTTGCCAAAGATTACAACCTTGAGTTCTGCTTTCCAGTTCTTTCCAAAAGTCTATTTGTAAAGAATAAGATGAATAGAAAGATTGCTTCAAGGATGTAGAGTCCAGTTTGCCCCTGGATATTTCAAATATCGCCCATAGAACAAAACTTTGGAGAGCTAGGTACTAGGGTGGCATTGTTTGGGTCACTGTGAATCATGAAGATGTGAAAGTACTGGATGGAGAAGGTGAAAGTAGGTAGCTCACCTAAGGTGACTGAGTTCAGGAAGGAAGTACACATGGCAACAACAGAATGGTGAAGAGCAGAAGTGGTTGTCTTGGGCTTGGAGGAGAATTGAGGAGAGGATGTGGATTAGGGGTATGCAGGTGACATATGGGATGGTGGTGGTTAGTTCCTTACCCCCATGACAGGAAAGAGGGAAATGAGAACTCAGAGCAGGGGGCCGGAGATGCTCTTATCTCCTCCCTGTAAAGGTCAAATATGAAGATCTAGTAAAATTTTTCTCATCCTCCCTCCTGGTGCATTTGGGAAGATGAAAAACACTGCAGCAATATGATATGATGTAGACAATAGGAAAATCCCATGAAAATGGACCATTTAGAAATTGAAATAAGGCCATTTTTTCCCCATCCTCCTACTTTTTTTTTGGTTTACTATAGAAAAAGCATGACTTGGAAACTTCTACAATAAGTTGCAGAACCAGATTTAGCCAGCGAACTTTTATCTAAACTAGTCTTTTTCTGGAACCGATTTTCTCTGATTTTTCTACGATTTTCTATGAGTTCCTATCAGCCAGCCTTGTCTCCGCCCCCACCCAGTTAGGGAGTACATTTTCACGAGAGTACAGCGCTTAAACTAATACAGTAGGATCTTGTGCCTGGTTAATTCTATTTAGATCTTTTGATTCTAGTCGCCTGGTACACACACAGCATCATCACTGGCTTAGAACTGAAAGGTCACATCTAAAACTCTCCTGAGAAGTGGGAGAGAATGTGACGAAGTAACGCCTTTTTATGTCAGGAAGGAGATGATTTCTTCCCCAGAAGGATGAAACAGAATGTCATGGTTTTATCTTTAGAATGTTTTGTCGCTATAATAGTCCCCCCTTATCCTCAGTTTTGCTTTCCATGGATTCAGTTACCCATGGTCAATTGTGGTCTGAAAATATTAAATGGAAAATTCCAGAAACAAATAATTTATGAGTCTTAAATTGTGTACTGTTCTGAGTAGCATGATGGATTCTTGTGAGTCCTACTCTGTCCCATCCAGGATGTGAGTCACCCCTTTGTCCAGCGTCTCCATGCTGTATAAGCTCCCTGACGGTCAGTTACTGAGTAGCCGTCTTGGTTATCAGATTGACATTGTGTTCAAGTAACCTTTATTTTACTTAATAGCCCACCCCAAAGTCCAAGAGTAGTGATGCCAGCAATTCGAATATGCCAAAGAGAAGCCTAAAGTGCTTCTTTTTAGTGAGAAGATGTATGTATAGGAAAAAACCGTATGTATAAGATTTGGTGCTATACATGGTTTCAGGCATCTACTGGGGGGTCTTGGAACATCTCTCTTGCAGATATGGGGAGCTACTATACTCTCTGAGTTTACAGGAACACTATGCTTCAGAAGTTAACTCCTATTAAAGGCCTTTTAAAGCATTCAGGGCTTTACTGATTCATGGAAAATTTTGTTCTTGTAAATTATAGCTAGCTCTGTGGTTTTGTACCATTGGGATCTAAATCAGCACAGAAGTTTAGACATACTTCAGATCCACACCCTTATGTCTGATTGGGGATAACTGCTTCATTAGTGTTGGGTATAATTATAGTAACTTAGAAATGTGGTCATATGGAGATTAGAATCATTACTGTAAATGAGACTAATAGAACATTCAAAGACTGTAACAGAAAATATTATGAAGATTCTGTACACGTAAGAATTTCAGAGTACCTGTGCTAGCTTTGGTCCTTGCTCTAATACATTATCCTGAATACTGTCTGTACAAGGAGCACCGAAGAGTGGATTTTAGTGATGAGCCCAAGATGAGTAGTTCTATAATGGCATCACTATGAAGGTGTTACTTCAGAGTGTATCACCTTTTGATAAAATAAGCATATAGGCATTTTAATAAATATATTGCCGTGCAGGGAAGAGGGAGGAGACTGTATTATGTGTGTTCCACATTGACTCCACATTCAGTACTCATTATCTGCAAGTTTATCTTAGCTTTTTAAAAGTTCTAGATGGAAAGACTCTGCCCTCATTTTAGTAGCTCAATGAGTGGGTAATAGTAAGAGTAGCTACTAGTTAATGAGGACTCATTTTGTGCTAAATAACATTTTTTCCATGTATCCTGTGGATTTTTAGTGCCTCTCATATTAGAAAGTGGCAGAGTGGAACAAACTCAGATCTGGCTGAAAGCAAGGTCCACTGAACCACTTAGTTGATGTCTATTAGATATAGCTAAAAAAAAAAGGATGCCATTTATGAAAGGGAAGAACCATATCACACTAAACTAATTAAATATACATATTTTTAACCCAGTTAAAATTTTAGCAAGAAGGTGCCAACTACTTACAGACTACAGAAAAGTTAACACCATCATAGAGGAAACAAGAGCCTGCTGTTTGTATATAACACTACAAAAGCTGTGTTTGTCCAGTCATGGTTTGTCCTTCTACCATTCTCTCTTTAAGCACCTGCTGCCATTTTTGTCTCATACACAAATGCCTAAATCCTGAGGATGCCTTCTACTTAGGAGCAGAAAGAGGAGGCTTTGCAGCAGATCTTCTATCCTTCTGGGTTTTGCTTTCCAGGACTATACCAGCTCAACCTCCATACCTGCTTTGACATCTGACACCTTCCCACCTGACAGCCAGTCAGGCCAAAGCTTTTTGCTGTGAACTTTCATGTCCCAGGCCACAAACTCAGATGTGCCAAAATATGACTTTATTTTCTATAACTGAACTTAACTCTTCTCTCAAGCTCCCTTTTTTTAATGGTGTTGGAAATGACCTTAATTAAAGGTGTTTCCTTCTCCTCCTCCTACTCCTGGGAACACATCTTCGCTCAGAAGCAAAGGGGTGGAGAACAAAGTGAATGACACAGCATCAAGGTTTGGAGTGGGTCGGGTCCTTGGTCTTCATGTGTCCAGTCTGGCGTCCTCTGAGATGTACGTTGTCCTATCTCATCTTAGTTATTAATATCTTTGCACGTTGACATTCTCTAATTCTTCTTTGGTCTAAGTGAAATTTTAAAAAGTTAAAATGTTTAAAACAATATGGAATGGGAAGGAAGAAATTCACAAGGCGGAGGGTATGATAATCTCAACATATTTGGACAAATTTATCCTATTACCACAATTTATATTTGCAGAGAAACTTTTTAAAGCTTTTGTGTGAAAATGGAATATTAATGTTATTTTTACAAAGAATGTAGTAGGTGCTCTATTATTTAACTGTTTTGAAATGGACTTGATCCAAATGCTTCAAGCAAAGGCATTTTAAGAAGTCATTTAATTATTCTCCTGAGACTGAATTGCATAAGATATCTGTATTTTTAAAAATTTAGTGGGACATTGAGTTGTTCTGGGGAAGGTCCCTCTATCCTGTGAGGAATATAAAATGCTCTATCATTTAGTTTCTACTAGTGTATCAGTAGTGCTTTGGTATTAAATCTATAGCCAAAAATTGAAAAGAACCACTCATTCATAGTTGGAACACATCTGAAACAAAGACAGAAAGGTCAAAACACAACTCTTTTGATAATTATTGTCTTTATAAGAACACAAGTTAGTATTTGCAGCCCATCTAATTTTTTTGTACTAATGCAATTTTTTTAAAATAGTGATTTCTGTATGTTATTAATAGTAATTTTCACTGGAGAAATTGGAATACAGAAACATTACAATCTTCCCATAATTGCCCTGTGGCCTATGGAACAAGAACCATAACTTCTGCCAATTAATTATATTTCTTTTTTAAATTACAAGTGGATGGTCATTTCAATAAATGTCATGGTTATGCATAAGCTTTTTTGCTCCTCTGGAATAATATTTGTTTTCCTCAAAGAAAGAAAGAAAGTTGAGCAAAATAAAATAAGAAAACAAGTTTAAAACAGTCATGATTTAATATTTTCATGCCATTACATAAACACAAGGGAGAACATGGGGCAATAAGGTAGAGCTTAGCATAATAGGTACTACCAATGAATGAGCCTATGGGATGAGAGGGCCTTGTCAAGGGGAAAAGAGTGAGGTGGCCACTGCTGAGTTTGGGGGAACCCTCGCTTCCCACAATGTGTTGGGGGAAAGCCTCTGGAAAGAGAAGGACCAAAGGAGCACTCATGAGATGGACGAAATGCGAATGATGGTAATTTTTTAAAAATTTCAAATGGAGGTAAGGGATGTTAAAGGGGCGGCAAATCAGAGACCACTAGTATGAGATTTTTGAAAGGGACGTGGAGTGAGGAGTTGCAAATCAAAAGAGAAGAAGCCATAAAAACGGCTAATGGTAGCAGTAAGTGGCATTTTCTAGATTATAACGTGATGTAAGAAATTGCTTCTATTTGAAATATTTTAAATGCTGTTCCCTCCACCATTGACATGGTTTGCTCTCCCATCTATAAAATATGTGATCAAGTGGCAATGACAAGCCCAACCATTTATTATTAATTAATTACCAGTCACGTGTTGTGCCAGGTAACAGATATATGTGACATGATCCCTTGCAGTGTAATATGGAATGCATATAAAGACAATAAAATTATAATGTGATATAAATAAAAAAAGCAAATGATTTGCAAATTGTGGAGGTAGCTCATAGAAGAGATTGGTTATTGTTGCCTGGGGTAAGAGTGAGAAATTCTAGGGAGCTTTTGCTGAGAAGGGCTCTGGAAGATGAATGAGAGATGGTTAATAAGCCAAGGAAAAAACAGGCATTTAAATGGAGGAGAAAGCATGTGAAAATTTACTGAATCAAGAAATTGCAAAGGAAGCAATTCTCTTCAAATATGTAACAGTATTGATTTTTAATTAACAGTTATTAATGTTTTAAATAAAATTATTTTGCTATGGTACTACCATTTTTATGTGATTGTGAAGAGCAGGCTTGGGGTCATGACTCTTGGAATAGTCACATTTTTTAAAATGCCTCTCAATAGTCATTTGTCGATTTTAGTACTGACTAATCTTCCTTTCCCTATGCTGCTCTCAAGCAAAAGCCAAACAAAAACAAACAAACAAAACAACAAAACAAAACAAAAAGAAAAACAAAACCCCGTTTCTAGTATTTTCCTTACCTCATTTTTGTCAGAGCATGAGTGAAGGAGGAACTCTGTTCTTTGCATTATAGAAGGCTCACGTTTCCAAGAAAATATTGAGGCAATTGAAACCGGGCAGTGGCAATTCAGTAGTAGTAGTTTCTCTATCTTCTGGGATGATCTCAGAAGATCAGTCTGTTAGGTCAGAAGCAACCCTGTTTTTGATGGATGATGAGCATAGTTATTGTAGTTTGTGTCATCTTAAGCTAAAATGGAAGTGTGTTTCTCAGAATTTCCTTCCTTGTCTGATTTTCAGTTAGCCCTAAGAGAAATTGAGTGAGATTTGGAAGATGAAGTGAAGCGGCAGCCATTTCACTCTGAGGGTTTGTTCGAGTCTCAGGCACTGCTGAATCTTTGTGCACACTGTGACTGGTCTCCAGGGCCACTTATTGCCCTGCATACTAGCTGAGACTCTAGCTGGGACCCCAGCTCCTCTTGCTCCTGCTGGATCTATTTTCAGCATCTTGACATCTGGGCAAGGCACATGTGCAGCTTCATGGTGAAAGACACCAGCCTCTGTAGATTACCTGTGTGGTTCAGTGTGAGAGACAAAGGTTGCAGTTTGTCTTCGCTCTCCGCTACTTCATGTCCAGTTGTCAGCCCTGCACACCTATAGTCACTTCATACCCACCACCAGAAACATAGCCCATAGCCTTTCATAGCCTTCATCGCAGCATCCACCCCTGTGTAAAGTTGAATTCCTAGAAAGTCTTTTTCTCTATCACTTGTAGTGGTTCTGCTTCCTTGATTGCACTGTAACTGGTAACAACTCCCTTATAACACATCATGAATTCTAACATAGCCGATTTGTGGTTATTAGTGGCCTTAAGGAATTGGGATGGCATGTCATTGAAATCACAGGTGCTCAAATGTCTTAATAATTTCAAATTATTAAATGTCTTAATAATTTCTCCTATCAAATTGTAAAATTCGGTGACTCACATTTCACCACCTTTTACAAAGGAATTGAATGATGGATTCAGTTGGTGATTCTTATATAAATGATTGCTTTATCTTAAGAGCACAATTTAACGACATGAGGAACTTGAAAACACTTGTAAAATTTAGCTTCTTTGTGGCAGGGAGTGGGGTGTGTGTGTGGAGGATGTGTGCAGATATGACAAAAGGAGGCTAGATATTTTTAATGATGATTTGGCAACAGTATATGAACATATACAGAGAAAGACTTACACAATTTTTAGAAATTCCAAGAGTACTTGTATTTGCATACGTGACTCAATCCATCTTTGACTCTGGGCTTGATCATGTGATTTGCTTTGTCCAGAGGGGTGTTAGCATGTGACATGCAGCCTGAGGCTTGATTAATGCTTGTGCCAAGCCCTTTTGAAAAAATCCGCCTTGGGAGTCTGTTGTCATGCTACAAAGAAACTTGGTCTGAATCATGAGAGGCAATCTGGGGAGAGTCTTGTTAGATTAGAGCTTGTCTTGGACCTACCAGCTAAAGGCAGCTACGCGAGCAACATTTGTGCAGTAGGAGAACCACCAGCTTAACCTTTCCAAAATTTCTAACTAACAGAATTCTGAGAAATAACCTATTGTTTAGGGGTGGGTTGTTACACAGCAATGGAAGACTGAAACAAGCTATGACAGAGTATTAATAACAAACTTTTTTTTTTTAAACAACTAGGTATAATTTAGTTCTGACTATTTCTCTTTTTACCCCTTTCTTAGAGTCCTTATTCTTCCCATTGTCTCCACTTACCCTTTTCCCATGGAAGCATGGATGGTCATTCTTCTAGGCAACATGAGTTGGGAGACACTGGAAACCCTGCTTACTCTAGAATATCTTCCATATCAGCCTGTCTTACTAACTGAAACTTCAGCATTATTTAAATAATAATCTCCCCCACACCTCCCCAAAAAGCTAAGAACTTCCGTCTTCAAGAATGAACATGCAACTATCCCTGGACACATTTATTTTTGGTCACTCACCAGTAAGCCAGGATTAGTTTGTTTGCTCTCCAAGAAAATGGCTAACTGACTGGGATGGGTACCAGGCCCTTGCTTGTCAGAAGCCCTTGCCCATGTGTTTACTTGCTAGGCTTTCCCCCTATTTTATCATCTAATTTACTACTGCTGTTCTTTCAGCTCTTGACTTCATTAATACTTTCTTGAAGTTTCCCCAGATGCCCTGATTAAGTCAATCTTCTATTACAGGCGCTCATAGAACCAAATATCTCTTCTTTAAAGCAACTTCATTTCAACCTATTTTTATATATAATCATTTATAACCCCTGGGACTATAAGCAACATTGGGATAGAGATCTTATCTATTTTTGTTCATTATAGTATTCTAAATACTTAGTGTATACTCTGACACATGGAATGTGCTTAATACTAAATGAATGAATAAATGAACTGAGATTCTGAACAATTAAATTCTCACTTGCTTTCTTACGTCAGAAAGTTTTGTGCCTGGGCTACGTGTTTTATTACTATTGTGGGCAAGAAAACAGGTACATGGCATTCTAAAAGCTCTATGAGACATTTAAAGAAGGGAAATTAAAGCTAAGGAAGCTATGCTGAAACTAAGACTTATTAAAGCAATGTGGGCTCCCTTAGAAAGCCTTAGAAAGCATTTGAACCCATGGAGACAAACATTCCCAGAAGCAAGAAAACTAGTAAGAGCTAACATGAATACTAGCATGCATTGCCAAAATATCACTGGGCTGCCATAAATATTATTCCTGTTTTTTCATTCAATAATAGTTAAAAGCTTCCCTTTCTTTATAATTAAACAATTTTAGATTTATTAAGAAAGACCTATAATACTATAATACTTTAATAAACATTACAGTTCTCAGATTTATCTTTATTAACATCTATAATAACTTAAATAGAAAAATTATTTATAGTGGGTTTACTAAAATGAGCAGAGAAAAGGATGTGTTGGATATTTGTTTTATTTTAACATTGCTATTCTAACTTTGAATGGGTTGAGCAAGCATAGCAATCATATTTTAATCAATATTCAAATTATGAATAGCAATTTTATAATTCTCTGAAGGTTATGAGTCAAAGCCACTACTTTTGTTTCTTTACGGATAACTACTATTTGTTCTTCAATTTAGAATATGTGGGAAGTAATTGACCTGGAGAAGCATTTCCCAAAATGTGGTGCTAATGGCAGATAAGAGAAAAATGGGTTCTATGGTCACAAAAGTTTAAAAATGTGTTTTGCTACTTGCTTTGGGAGATATAACCTAGAGAGAAGTTTCCTTTCATTTATATGGAATGGTATAGACACTTATCTAATCCCTAGTGACACATTTCTCTCTTGTCCTTTCCCATAACTACAGTCCCCTTGATTTTCCTGTTCTAGAAACTACTTACTGTGTTCCTGCTCTTGTATGTGCATTAATTATAATAATAGTAAACATTTGTTGAATCCTATCTATAAGTCAGGCATGATTCTAAAAACTTTCAATATAATAACTCATTAATCACAACGGAACAATACTTTCAATAGGTATCCTATTTTATAGTTGTGGAAGTCAGAGTCCAATGAATTAAGTAGGTGGTGGAGTCAGGATTTGAACCTGGGTGGACTTGCTCCACTCTGAACCACAATACTATGCTGTCACAGAAATGATTTGCCACTAACTTTTAGAAAACAACTTCTTGGTAGTTGGGAACTACTTGTAATTTGTAAACTCTTCAGGTTGCTAAACAAAGAAGCAAAGAAGTACAGCTTAATGTACAAATTTGACATTTGCTTAACTTCATGCATGTGTTTGGCAGAGTTAGTTTTTCCGAAAGATTTCTTCACCTTTTAGAAATACAGAATCTGTCATTTTGGTGTGGTGCCATAGAGATCATGTGCTTCACTCCTAGGACAAATTACTCATTTTTAAGTACAGGCTGGTCTTGAGTTTTCCTTTTCTTTCTTTGTTTCTTTTTTAATGGTGTAGCTGTAGACCTTATTATGTACTTAAGCATTCAGATCCACACAATGAGCTACAAATCATTCAACTACAAAATCGCATGATGGTTCTGGTGTTAACTACCATTCCTCCTCTCCTAGATAGTTATGAAGCTTGTAGTCCAGTCTGGTTTGGGCAGTGTCTTCATCCTGCCTTTATTTATGGTCCTTCTCTTTGTTATTATCTGGGCTCTTCATCATCTTCTGACCTTCTTTGTCCCATGCTGGTCCATGTTCCCTGCAGAGTTTGCTTCTTTATATTAGAGCTGATCGAGTTTTTGCAGAAAATTGTCTTTCCGTCTGCAGTTGCTCAGTTTTAGACTCCTCTCTCCTTTTTCCTAGCCCAATAATTCTGTTAAACTATATTCTAGTTTCTCTGTATTAACCCAGAGACAGTCTTTCTAATATGCTAATTTATATAATAAATGTAAAAGTAAAATAAAACACAAAAACTTATTGATTATTAGAGGCAGAACACAACTGAAATTGGATAATAATCCAAGGCACTAAAATACAGCTCTTGAGTTTTAATTATAGTTTCATTTTTGCTCTCAATTGCATAAAATTATCAGTTTTTTAAAACAAAAGAAATTAACATTAATTCTATATTAGTTTATCATCTCTACTAAAAAGCTATTTTCTTTCCTTTACCAATCAAAGCTCTCAAATGGGTAGTTTATTTCTGCTCACACTCTCTATATTCCTCAAAAACTGTTGTTGTTGGATCCTATCCTAATTGTGTAGCTGAAGCCATCCTCTTGAAAGTCAACAGTGGCCTCCTTATCACCAGATATAAATCTCAGAACTCATTTTCTTGGACATCTCTGTAACATTTGACACCACTGACCAGCCACTATAAAATGTGTCCTCTCTAGGGTACTACTACTGTAATTAATAGTCTATGAGTACATTTCCTTTTTGATACTATTTTTTAAAATATTGGATTTAACTAAGACTCTTAACTCTTTTTCACACATGCTAATAATTAATTTCTGTTCCATTTGCATTCTTTAGTTTTTTTTTTTTTTTTTTTTTAACCTTGACTCATTTGGGACCATGTTCTATCTTTTGGAATCAAGATCTTGAGTCTGCCATTCAATGGGTTGACCAGTCCTTCTAACTGCCACCTGCAAATATGGCATCATTTTTTCATTGAATTCATGAGGACAAAATAACAACCTTGTTTTGTAGGGCTTAGGATGAAACTGGACAATACAATACATGCCACAGACTATTCTCTAAGGCTGACTTTGATCTGCTAATCAGGACAATTTAGGTACAAACAGCAATGAATCTATTTTTCACATTTCTTCATTTTTTGCTCAGAGGGATGTCTTTACAAGCTTTGTCAAATGTCTTCTGAAAATACAAAGAAAGAAGAAACTGACTACATAAACATATAAAAACAAATGACTTAGTTTTGGTAGGACTTGTTTCTTATGAACTAATTATAATTCTCGCTCAACACTCTTCCCTTTTTAAATGATTGTAGCCTCAGATTTTAATAGTTGGTTCAGAATGTAGTTGAGGATGATCAGTATATTTCTAGTCCACCATTTACAATATCTACTTCTTGCCATTTTTGGAAGGTCAGGAATGTATTTGCCCACTATCAATCTCAGCACGTTTTCTGCTGGTCTTGATTCTTCAAAGATGACTGACAACAGATTCAGCAATCTCAAGGCATGTTCTGGAGATATACTTGGAAATAATATATACTTGGAAATAATCTCATTTGGGCACATTTTAGAGGTGTTAGAAAGTTCTTTATTAAGTCCTCTCTTCTACCCTTTCCAGCTAAGATTCACTGGAACAAGAAGGAAAAAAAAACAGGACTTAAGGAAATCAACTTTCTAATCCTTGTTATTATGGCGATGTTTACCATAGACTTGTACCTTTTATGCTCTTATTATTCTCTAAATACAATTTACAGAGCCCAGCTTATTGTTATTTTCCCCCACAATCTTGAGCTCATTTTGTACCTTTGCTTTCGTTGGCACCATTCTTTTACCTCTATGCCACTTTTAAATACTGTTCTAGATAATGCATTCTTTTATCATCTTTTATTTACTTCCTCTTAAAGTCTGAAATTTGAGGAATGCTGTGCATTGTCTTTCTTGCATAAAACATACCCATAAGCATCAGCTAAGATTTCCAGGTTTTAAAAAAATTAGAGCAAGAATCTAAAAACATCTTCAAACAGATCTGAATCAGCGTCCTTCCAGGTTTGTATAAGTCCTCTCCAGTCCTTTGTACTTGTTTCACTCTCACCTAATTTGACATGAATTTTGAACATGTTTGATCTATCGATACAGTATTTACTTAAATTGATTGATTAATATTGTGTAACTACAGCTAAAACTGGCATAAATGTAGTTAGGAACAAAACCCAATTGCCTCTTGTTAAGTATTCTACTCAGCTAGTAGGAACAGAAGTTCATGAGTGTTTTAGGGTAACCTTCTAGTCCTAAGTATTTATTGTGCAGAGGGCATGAGTCAGTATATTTTATAGCTGTAATGGAGAGCGTCAGTTAATGTGGTGAGTTGGTTGAATGAAGGTTGACTAGGAGAGCTCCTACCGTAGAAAAAGATGTACTCCTTGCCCTCTGATGAAATTGCAAAATGTAACCAACTCTTTCCAACCCTTCTAGTTATAATTAATTCTACTCTATAGTAGGCTCTGTCATAACACCTGTAATACTTTATTTCCTTAAAGTCTGCATCTACTGGACTGTGAGCCTCTTGAGGGCAGAGATTGTCCTTGATAAATGATTAGGTGAATATGTTAATTTTTTTTTCTTTTTTTTTTTTTAGTATGATAAATGAAAAGGAGGAGGAAGAAAGCAGAGTTTGGGCTAATATAGAAAACCAAACTTAAAAAACCACCCTGGGATATTGGTATAGTGAAATGTGCCACTTAAAATTCTATCTGAGAAACCATAGTCATTGGTAATAGAAAGGCCAATGGGAGGCGGAAATGGAAAGCAAGCTGATTTAAAAAAATTCAAAACAATAACAGAACTCAAAATAAACAATATTCTTAACTTCATGTAACAGTTGCATTCTGTTTTAGAACAATGATAAGTAAAATGTGCACATTTAGGCTTTATTTAGTATAGATTAAATTGTGATCACCAGTCAGAATCGTTCTGTAATCATTCCATTTCTTCACTAGGTGGTGCTTGTGAGCCAATTAGAAAAAAGATTGAATTTATGGTTTATTCATTTAAGGGGAAACAAAGGAAATTTGTGAGTTAAATAGAATAAAGTAGAAAAACCAGAAAAATCTAAGAGAGTTCTTTGTCATTGTTAGACTACTTAAAGAAAATTTCATCTTCCTTTCTGGTAAAAATGTTAAACCCTTGGAAGAAAAAAATACTCATTAAGATCATTACAGTCAACAAATTCTGAATGTTTTATAGACTAACTGTCCAAGCTTAGTGAATTAAAAAATTCTCTTTATTCTCCTTAAAACACAACAGTAATCTTTGGAAGCAAAACTATTTAAATTGTTATATAATGAGAGCATCATTTTATTTCGTAACATTATTTTATGAAACAGGTTGTATAGATTTAAATAGTGTCTAATAAATAATATTCCTTTACTTTTATTCAGAGGGATTAAAGTTTGAAAGTTAAGAGGGAAGTCTCTGGATTCATACTGCTTGAGCTTAAACCCCAGATCTGCTATTTACTAGCTGTGTGATCTTGATACTTTACCTCTCTAAACTTCCTTTTTCTTATCTTGCAAAATGTGGGTGCCATAGTTTCCATCTCATAAAATTGTTGTGACAATATATGTAAAAGAATTAAAATAGTGTCTGGCACATAGTAAGCCCTCAAAAATGTTAACTTTCATGTCATTCCTTATTATGTTTCCATTACTAACGTAGACTGATACATTGTTAGTAGACTGATTCATTGTTAGTCACAAAACAATCACGGGAAATATCACTTTAAGTTCATGCTTCTTTCCTCCTCCCACCACCTTCTCCTCCTCCTCCTCCTCCTCCTCCTCCTCCTCCTCCTTTTCTTTTTTTTTTTTTTTTTTTTCTCTTCCTCTTCCTCCTCCTCCTTCTTCTTCCTCTTCTTCTTATTTTGTATTTTTGTATTTTATTAGTACTCTGTCTCTATCTATGAAACTGAAATATTTTACCAAGTATTTCTTTAGGGAGCAAACCGTCTCTTAAAATTTAGTAGAAGCATTTATATTCTAATATGTGGTGTTTGGGACAGCTTAGCTTCTTCCAAATTTTAGGAAGAGATGGTTTTGTTCCTGTGATATAGTTGCTGATATTCAGTGATCACAGTGACTGATAGCATACTTCTCCCAGTGAACTTCTGTTGCTGATGGATGTCTGAAGGTTGCCATGATGTTTGGCCAATATCATAGCAAGGAAGAAGAGTATATGAGGAAGAAATCATTCAAAATAAACATTCTTTTTTTCTTTTCAAAAATGTGGCAATATGGATGTAAAAAAAACCATAGAAGGCCAAACTTTCGAGTAGATATATAAAAGCTGAAGAAAGGCTGTGTCCACATCTGGGAAGAATCATAAATTCATGAGTCCCAGTTTTCATTTACAGTTCTATTTTTAGTGTATATGAACCCCTGTACCCCAATTCACAGTTGTCAACATGTGATGTAATTGACAGGGCATATGTCCTTTGCTCTCAAATAGGAGATGTCAAGTGAAAATATGGTAATTTCTTTGATGGACATCCAGAGCCACAAGACAGTAAGTATTTAACCCAGAGTTACTCTGCGCTGGGTGCGATGGTAGGAATTCTACCTGAAATATCACATTTAATCCTCACTACAACTCCACAAAATAGCCATTATTATCATCTCCATTCTAGCATTGAGGAAATATTAGGTAGTCAGTGAACGATGGAGCTAGTATTCAAACCCAGTTCTGTTTGACTCCAGAGCTTCAGCATTTATCTATCACCTCAAGATGTCAGTTCAAACAAAAACATTGAGTTGATTCTGAAAGTATAGGCAGCACCTTAAATGACACATTTCCTAATTGGTCTTCCCTGCTGAGACATTAACTTGTCAACATAGGGCATTTTCCTTCATTAGTTTCCCTCATGCCTGGATAGTTAAAGAATCAAACTGTCTTTCCTAATTTGAAGATGATACCGCTGCATGTGAGGCTGTGGCTGAGAAAAACCAACATCTGACAAGCAGTTCTTTCCACATTATGTATACATGCAGATTGCTTTTTGGTTTGTGGCTCAAGCCTCTGTTGGCGGAGACTTGCTTCTGTATTTTGTTCTGCCAAAGTGTGGTTAGCTGACACTTACTATATACTCATCAGGGCATCCTTTGTTCTTATCCCCAGCCATTCTTAGCCTTGATACACCATCCTTCAAACTGAAGAATCATCAGAAGTCTTTTGGCCTCCCAGGTTTTATATGTAAGACCTGTTTAAATACTGAGCTATGGTACTTTTTATGTCCATGTCTAGTCTGCTAGACCTGGGTTGTGATGCTTCACTATTTCAAAGCTAGTGGATCAAATGAATTGCTAACCATGGATCTTGCCATTTGTTGTTCTCAGGCCTGAGATACTGTTCATGGAACAGGAGATGGTGGCTGTGTTAGAGTTATAAGGGGAGCTGGTCACTCTTCTTGTTTTATAAAACTGCATCGTGGTCAGGGCTCTTTCAAGGCCTGCCAGTCTGTAATTCTTATCTAGACATCCTATGACCAATCGTCCATGTACAAAGACAGCTGGTTCTGGGATTAGGGGGTGCCCTTGATGACAGCAGGTCATGATGGCTTGACATTTCCCATAACAGAAAGCAGCTGTGGTGAACTCATCTCCTTTGTACAACAGTATTTGTCCTCTCCCTCTTCCTCCTCCTCTTTCTGGGTAATGTTTATTGACTGCAACTATAAATGAGGCATTAGGCTAAGTTAGGGTTTCTCTACCTCAGCACCTTTAATATTTTGGTCCAAATAAGCCTTTGCTGTAGGGAACCGTGCTGTGCATTGCATTGTAGGATGTTAAGCAGTATCCCTGACCTTTATCTACTATATGCCAGTAACAGCCTCCTCCTCAACCTGAGTCATAACAATAAAAAATATCTCTAGATATACTAAATGCCCCCAGGGATTGAGAACCACTGGCCTAAGATATTACCTAATTCAATTCTCATAATAACTCTATGAAATAGGTTTGTATTATTTCTTATTTTACAGGTGGGGAAATGTAGGCTTATAATGTCAAGTAATTTGCCCAGAGTCACACAAAGAGTAATTTCTGAAACTGAGGCAATAGCAAAAATCTGATTCCAAATTCTGATGGCTTTTACTTCCATGCTTTACTAATTACTACTATATGAATTACTACTATATGAATTGGGTTATTTATTTAAGCAGTGGATTAAATAAATTTAAGCAGTGGATTATCAGAGGACACAGCTCCTGCATAAATAACAGGAGCTGTGTCCTCTGATAATTCACTGCTTAAATTTATTTAATCCACTGCTTAAATAAATAACAGGAGCTGTGTCCTCTGATAATCCACTGCTTAAATTGAAATTGTCTCCTCCTAGACTATATTTAAGTACTTCCAATCCCCGAATATATTTTACTTTTTATAATTCTATGCCCTTGCACATGCTATTTCTTCTGTCTAGATTAACTTTGCTTTTTCTTTTCATCTAAGGAAAGCAAATTAATCTTTATAGCCTAAACTCTAATGTCACCTTTTCTATGGCACTAGATCTGGCTATTGCTCATATACTACCTACTTCTGCTCCAATAAATTGCCATAATATTACGTATTTTAGGCAGAAAACAGATGTAATAGTAAGTGATCTTCTAAATGTATTAAAAGGAAAGAAAGTAGATTGTATTCTAAGAGTTAAAATGCATAATAAGCACATACTATATCAGATTAGAGATTTACAAAGTTACCTTGAAGAGATCAAATTCTTTCCTTGTTTAAAAGATTTGACTATTTCTTGATAAAAAAAGATTGCCATATGCAAAGAAAAAAATTTGTCCATTAGTCTAGGGCTTGGAAGCATAGAAGTAAAGTCAAAAACAACCATTGATAATGTCTATACTGGCACTGTCAGGTTCATGGAAATTTCTGCTGGTTGTGTCTACTGTTTGACTATTCATTAAACCACTGTTTCCCAAAGGATGGAGCACATACCACAGAGCATAAACAAGATGATGTAGGTGATAAATACATGTCATTAAATAATGTGGACTCATCTGATGAGAATGTTATCCACTTACAGTTTCTACCAAATGTTCTGATATATCAAGCAGGAAGTTTCATTTCAGAGCTAGTATGTCTCTCATACGTAACACTCACTAATCTGCCTATTAAGCATAAGACTTGAGATCACCTACGAATAAGTATTAGATAGAGAAAAAAAGAGGTCTTATTATGCCAACATTGAAAGTTTTGGAAGATAAGGAAAAATCATCAAAGGAAACTGAGTAAGAGCAGCCCACAAAGTAGAAAAAGAACCAAAAGGGAGTGATATCTCATAAGCCAAGGAAATGTTTCAAGAAGAAGAAAATAATGCTACTCATCCAGTAGAGAGCAAAATTTGTGGTGCAGAAGCGGGTAGGAGCAACAGCAGAAGCCCTGACCTTGATTACGGGAGAGCAGATGGGAACTGTGTACACAGGAAGGAAATGGCCCTTGATGGGCATAGGCAGTTGGCCATTTCTAACAGAAAGGAAGCCAGAGTATATAGAGCAGTAGATGTGATAGGAGAATATGTGGAAGTTATGCATCTGTTTTCTCAGTGAAATTGGAACTAATGCCTAGAACTGATAGGGAAGAGGCAGAGGGGGTGTTTGCTGTTTGAACAGGAAGTGTGAAATAGATCTCTTGGAGATTAGGACAGTGAATGGACTAGGGAAATGAGAATTTCCAGGCAGCATCAGGCTCTCTTTTTCGGTAACTGGAAATAAGTGTAAAGTGCATGGTGGGTGGCTTTTCTCTAGCCACAGTGAGTTTCCCAGGCTATGTGCAGAGCAGACAGAGAGTTGGATTTTAGTAGAATTGGGGATTTATGAGAGGGGCAAGGGCATTGACTTCGAAGTACTTAAACAATACCAGGCTACTAAAATATTGCTCACGTAAGGTTCTCAGGGTTTTGTATTAAATTAATAGATCAGAATGTTTTTTAACTTAATATTTAGCTTGTTGGTAAGCGGGTAATATTAAAATTTTCAGATTTGGTTAAAAAACAAAACAAAGCAAAATCTAACAATTTTACTGAAGATTTTACATTTTTTTTTTGTAATGTCAATTGAATTATTCATTCTTCAAAGACTGATTGTCTATATATGTGCCAGGGCCTAGATTAAAGCACTGGAGACACACAGATGAATAAATATGATTTTTATTGGCTTGGAGTTGTATTTTTATTATTTGATAAATAATATTAAGAGCTTGTACAGTATTTACAAGATAAAATTCTAAATACTAATAGGTGATAGGAATAACAAGAAGGTTCTGAAACCCGGCTTACTGAGCTCTTATTCCAATTCCTCCATGTACTAGATATGTGAAATGCGGAAAGTAACTGAACTTTTCAAAGCCCCAGTTTCCACGTTATACACAGGAGATAATAATAGTACCATCTTCATAGGGTTGTGATTATGCTATTTAATGCATGTTAGACACAGTGGAGTTATCAGCATATGAATGCTCAACAAAGATTAGCTATTATCATTATTATCATTATTTTTTCCCCTCTTTAATTCCCCCCCCACCTATGAATGTTGCTGTTTCCCCTTTAAGAACCGGATCTCTGAAGGCGGGGCGTCTCCTCATATACTCTGGCAGTGTGCACTTAGGGGACCTGGTGCTGCCCCACACCTGGACCTGGGGTTATGGTCCGTGGCTCCACCTGGGGTGCGAACCCAGGACCTTCTGCGTGTAAAGCAGATGTGCTAGCCACTACACTATGGAGCCACCCCACTATTATCATTATTAATACAAATTTATATAGTGTTTTGTAAATGCCAAAGGAACAACCAAGTGAAGGCATGTTTACCCTATTAGTTTGTTCTATAAATGATCAGTTGGAAAGGTAAAAGTGAGCTTACTCAAATTATCACACATTAGAAATGACCTTACTAATATATTGATGAAGTTATGCTATAAAGAATGAATAATCGAGTATTTAAATGACACAGAGAAAAAGGTAAATTCATTTTAGAGGCCAGATAATGTGTGAGCATGCAAGGTGGGCACAGCCATAGGAATTGTACACCAGGCTGGCACAAATCAATGAGAAGCAAAGTGATGTGGCAAATGGACTGATGGAAATTTCATGATTTGCAATTTTGGAGAACTGAGATTTCTCCTGAGCAACTGTTCTCTTTACTATTTTCGGTAATGTAATTTTGGCTTTTTTAAAATGTAGAGTTAGATATCTGTTCCCACCACATCAGAGGAGACATGTATTCAGCATCGATAAATGATTTATAAAGTATTTTTGTTTTGTTATGCATCTGAAATAGTCTTTAAAATGGTTTGTTGAACTCTTTTTTTCTAATTTTGTAGAAAAGTAGTTTTAGAGCCTCCCGTCTTAACTGGCTAGAAATGTTTTATCAATCTAACTCATTTAACTGTAATAACTATTATTTATTTAGTCCTCATTGTGTGTTTTACTAGGCACTTTGTGTGAGCTTGTGTAAACATTTTTTAATCCTTATAACAGCCTTGTTAAATTGGCATTTTCACATCCACTTGACAAATGAAGAAAGCGAAGCTTAGAGAAGTCAAATAGCCTGCCCATGTAGTACACATTCGGTCAAGGGATGGAAACAAGATTTAAATGCAGCTTTGCCTGACTCCAAAATCTTTGTGCTTTCTATGCCTCAGAAGTATTTTTTCAGAAGTTTAATTTTTATCATTTAAAGTGGTATAACTGTTCTTAGAGCTAATCTTTGTGTCAGAATTATCTGTTTTTCAACAGCACCAAATATTTCCTAAAGAGATTTAAGATGTTGTTTGGGGATTATTTGATAGCGCTGTTTGCACATCCAGCTCACTAGCCCTGAAGTCTCAGAGGATTGCAAAGTTGTCACATACCTGTCTGTGTATTACATTTTAATGAGATCCTTCTGTGTTGTGTTCCATAAAGAAAGCAGTGGTGCCAGAATGGGGTTGTAAATCCAGTTTATGAATCTTGGGACTGTTTCATTTTTCATTTAGCTTTGATATCTAAATATTCTCATTGTTCTGGAACATCTGCATTAAGGGTCTTGAAAAATACACTTCTCATCCGACAAAGTAAACTCAATAGTACCCTAAACCAGGCTGGCCCTCGATCAATGCTTTTACGATGCCACTAGCTTGTGCCACCAGCTGAACTCATGTTGTCTATTATTTTTTAGAGCTATATTAAATCCCTTATTTTCTTGGCCTGGCGGCGACGTAGAATTTGGATACTCAATGAGTAAGAAAGATGGAAGATCAACAGCCATTATATGACTGTGTCAAGAACATGATCATGCTCTATGTTTCTTAGAAATATCAGGGAAGATTAATTAGACAGGTTTTGGGAGAAGCTGTTGATAAATGACAATGTCATACCTGAACTTGACCAAAAGTTTTAAAAATCCTTTTATTATGGGACTTTTCAAACATCCATAAAAGCAGAGATTAGTTTACCGAACTCCAGACTATGCATCAGTCAGCTTCAACAATTGCCGGCACTTTGCCAATTTTATCTCTGCCTCTATGCCTCAGCTTGCTTCCCTTTCCCACCAAGGACTGAGAGTAAGTTCCAGACTTTATATTATTACATCTATAAACACTTTAGTAGGTATTGCTAACGGATAATGGCTTAAAAATATAATCACAAGGCTACTGTTATACCTAATAAAAATAACACCAATTCTTTAATATAATCTAAAAACTAAGGCCATTTAAAAATTTCCCAATTTTCCAGTTGACTTTTTGGAAGCAAAATTGAAATAAGGACTAGATTTATGTTTAATTGATGTCTCATAAATTTTCTTCAATCTGTAACAGGTCTCTCCTCTTCTATCTCCTTTTTCCTTAATGCCATGAATATTTTGAAGAAACGAAGTCACTGGTGCTGATGAATCACTCTGGATTGGGCTGGTTTCATCTTCATGGCATCATTTGGTTTGTTCCTTTATCTCACATCCTTCTTGTAAATTGGTTGTTAAATTTAGAGGCTATGATATTCAAATTAAAAAAAAATCAAGAGTATTTTACAGGAGGTGTTGTGTACTTCTAATCGCCTCACATCAGGAGGCACATACCTCAAATTGTTTCACTCTTAATGATGCTAAAACTGATTAGTGAGTTTGGGTGTTTTCAGTCTGATCCCTATTTTAAAATTTCTCAGCGACCTTTACCTAATGGTTTTTACAGCCATTAATGATGATTGCATAGTTCTATTATTCTTTCCACATTAGAGTTAGAATTCTTACTCTTATCAACAATTTGGTTGCTCTCAAGTAGAGTTTGTGCAGAAAAGACAGGATAAATAGTTAACTATTTTCCTTTATTATCAGTTTAGTATTTCAGAATGAATTGGTACCCTTCAAGTTCAACAGTGACCAAGAAGGTGGTGGGTGTAGATTTTTTAATCTAGTATTGATAAATTCATGGATTTTTATATAGTTGATGTTCATTCATTCATTTTTTCATTCATTCTAAAAATTTCTTCACTCTTTAAGAGCCCTCTTCAGCCAGTCAGCTCATTCAAGTTAGTTTCTATGTCCTTATGGCATGACCCTGGTGGTCTCTGGCAATCTTCTTGATTTCTGGCATGACAAGTTCTTAGGCTCATCTTGTATATTACTTGCCCAACAAGTGGTGTTTAGAGGTCTAAGTGTTAGGTGTGCTCATTTCTACTGTGTTGTCTTTGTTCCCAGGCCTTTTTAGTAGTCAGAGCTACTTAGCAAATATTTTTTAGAAAAAAAGTAAATCATGAATTCAATATAATATTTTATATTCAAATGTAAAATTACAGTTTTTATTTAATAACTCTAATTTTACAAATATCCATTTCTCTTACACTGAATATCGATTCCTAATGACGTTAATATTTCATTTGCTATATATGTAATATTAGAGTTATATATAATATTAGTTATATATAATAGTTTCAAAATAATAATGATATCACTACTAACAATAAGACAGTTAAATGTAATTTAAGATATTTTTTCGGTACTTTGCGTCCTTAGGATATATTCCAGTATTGATATATAATACAAATATTGCATTTAAAAATATTTGAATAATTCTTCTCTATCTGGTTATGCCATCAACTTTATATTCGGTTAAGCTTATCTATTTTTATATTTGGGAGATTTATTTATTTTTTTAATTTATTTATTTTTTTTTTTGCATCCAAAATCTTTTTAATAACAAAGCAGGATCCAGGGTTAGTTTTTGTAGCCGTGGCTGGCCCTACCACTCTGGCTCGCTCCAACTTCTGGCCCTTAGAGCGCACCTAGGGTTTGGTGTGGCTGTGCGGGGTTTCATGGCCCTTGCCCAAATACCTGTACACCTTTCGGCCCTTGCGAGGACCAGAGAGCAGGACAGTGCCACAGCCCTTGGGGGAGTCCAGGGCCATCTGGTCAAAGGTGAGGATCTTGTCTCCGGCCTTAAGGATTAGGTTCTGGGAGCGGCTGCTCACACGAAGCGCACAAACCTTCAGTGTGGGGACCTCCTGGACACGCACGTCATCGGTTATCGTCCCTAAGACCACAGCGGTTTTGCCCTCCCCGCCCGGAATCTTCATCTTCTGGATCATCCGAGAAAGTGACAGAGGCGACCGGTCGGTGCGACTCACGAACAACCGCTTCAGCACCACCTGGTTGAAGATGGAGTTGTTCGTCTGGCTAGAAGCCTGTACACCTTGACCAGCAGCCTTAGGTAGAAGTCCTGGCTCTTGAGCTCCTTGCGCCAAACCTTTCCGGTCTTTGTTGTGCCGGATGTCAAGCCCCATGATGGCGCCTTTTCTTCCACCAGATCCGGAAAACAGCTGGGGGATTTATTTTTTTTTAAAAATTTTTGTTTCTTGATTACGTGAAACATTATCATGTCTAAAATCAAAACCCTAAAACAAGGTAAATCTGTCTTCTACCCTGTACCCTGCTTTCCCAGTTCCACCCACCCCCACCACCTATAGGTGATCTTTTTTTTTTTTTTTTTTTTTTTTAGTTTTCGGTTTATTCTTCTATTGTTTTGTATTTAAAAAGGTAAATAAATACAAATATTCATTTGTATTCCTTCCTTTTCTGGATAAAAGGTAGCATATTTTAAACACTTTTCTGTACCTTGCTTTTTCTATGGAATGTATTCTGGAGTGAAGCCTTGTGACAAGATTGTGTTGATTTTAGGAGTGGTAAATGGTATGTTGCAGTTTTGATTTACATTTCTTTTATTATGGATGAGATTGAGCGGATATCCATATGTTTAAGGATCAATTGTGTTCCATTTTCTGAAACCATTGTTCTCAACTACAGGAGATTTTGCCTCCAGGAAACATTTGGTAGTATCTAGACACATTTTTGGTTGTCACAATGGGAGGGTAGTATTGTTGGCTTCTCATGGATAGATGCCAGAGGGGCTGCTAAATATTGTATAATTTACAAGGCAACAACAAAGGATTATCTGGCTGAAAATGTCAATAGTGCCAACGTTAAAAAACATATCTATTGATTATCTCTCGTATAGAATTTTTTTCCCTATTTTTTCCTTATTGCTAAAAACTCTTCGTGGGGTTTGTTACCACTATTCACAAAAATTGATACTTCCACCTATAGAACTCAGCATCTTCATGAGATTTGCTTTGCCCAATATAACTGAAGGGCATTCTCAGCAGATGCTTAAAGAACCAGCCCTCTGTTTGGCATGCTCCTTTCCCCTGCCTCCACCATTGTGGAAGCAAGTATTGAGAGGAAGCCTCCTAGTTTGGGTTGGTAAGGCGATATGATTATAGAGCCCCCTGCTAACCAATACGGAACATATAGTGTGAGAAATAATGTTGCTTTATGTCATTGAAATATTTCACATTGTTACTAGAACAAGGTCTAACCTATTCTGATGGATATAATTCTTTTATCTTAAGGTATTAACTTTTTGTCTGTGATAGAGATTTCAGATAATCTTCCCAGTTCATCATTTGTGGTTTTACTTTGCTCATGGAGTTTTTTGCCTTGCAAAAATTAGTCCCCCTTATTCGTGGTTTCAGTTTCTGAAGTTTCAGTTACCTGTGGTCCAAAAATATTAGGCGAAAAATTCTAACAATAATTTCGCAAGTTTTAAATTGGGCGCCGTTCTGAGTAGCGTGATAAAATCTCGCGAGTCCTGCTCTATTCTGCCCGGATGTGAATCATCCCTTTTTCTAGCGTCTCAACGCTGTGTACGCTGCAGATGTTCTGTTGAGGTATCACAATGCTTATGTTCAAGTAACCCTTATTTTACTTCATAGTGGTCCTAAAGTGGAATAGTAGTGATGTTGGTAATTCGAATATGCCAGAAAAGCCGCAAAGTGCTTCCTTCAAGTGAAAAGGTGAACGTCCTGGACTTCATAAGGAAAGAAAAAAATATCGTATGCTGAGGTTGCTAAGCTCTACGGTAAGAACAAATTTCCTATCTTTGAAATTGTAAAGAAGGAAAAATAAATTCCTGAGAGAGACCACATTCATATGACTTTTATTACAGTATATTGTTATAATTGTTCTATTTTATTAGTTATCGTTGTTAATTTCTTACTGCACCTCATTTATAAATTAAACTTTATTATAGGTATGTGTATATAGAAAATAACGTATATGTAGGATTTGGTACCTACATATCTGAGGTTTCAGGAATCCACTCGGGGTCTTGGAATGTATCTCTCATGGATAAGGGGGGACTATTGTATTATTATTATTTTTTAATTTGTAAAAAATATACTTAAATACATCAGTCTTTTTCTTTATTGCTTCTGGATTTTGAGTTGTGGTTAGGAAAGTTTTCCTCCCAGATTATTCAGAAATTTGGTCATGCTTTCAAAATCTAGTACTTTTATGGTTGTTTTACACTTAGATCTCTGATTCACTTAGTGTGAGAGTTGGATATATTCCCCTCCATATGACTCTAGTTGTCTCCAAACCACTTATTAAGAACCCATTTCACCCACCTCTTTGTGATGCTGTTTTTATTATATATTAAATTTCTGTATGTCTTTGGTCTCTTTCTAAATTTTCTACTTCATTTGTCTGTTTATTCATGAGCTAATATTATATAATTTTAATTATAAGGACTTTATATATATATATTTAATATGTGTAAGACCACTCCTTATTGCTCTTGTTTTAAGTTTATTGCTTACTGTTATTGTTTATCTTGTCTCTTCTTTCAAACTTTATAACAAATTTGTCTAGCTTTTGAAAAAGATTTGCTATGTTTATTTGGATTCTATTAATTTATAAATAAATGTAGGGAGAAATGACATCTATATGATATGGGGTCTCTTTAGGAACATGGTATGTCTTTCCATTTCTGCTTTTGTGAGTTTCAGAAAATTTTATAATTTTTCTCAAATAGGTTTTGAACATTTTTTCTAACCTGCTTTAAAATTATGCTTTGGATTATTGCTGTTTTGGTAAGGCAGGAATTATTTCTTACTGATTTTTAAAAATCAGTGGAAGATCTGAGTCCTAACTCTATCACAAACCGGCTACTGATAAATCTGTAACCACATTTTACTTTTTGACATGAAGAGAGCTGATCTTGTTTGAGATCTCAGCTAGTGGGATGATATTCTTCAACTCATCATTTTAGTTAATATATTTTATAAATAGTTTCTCCTTAACATTTTCCTCTCTCAAAGCACATAATCTCTTTTTCAATTTTCGCCTCATATCCCTGGCATGAGACAAATTCTCTACGGTCCAGAACACTCTGAAAAATTGCTATAAAATAGTATTAGATATATTAAGAAAACTGAGCTCATACATTCTTAATTACATATAATCAAATATATATACAACAGAAACCTAGCCTAATTTTGTTTGTACAAATTGGGGTAAATGAAATCCTATAGGAATTAACCACAGATTACAAGGCTTATAAATGGGTGTTCCTGTGAAATAGAACCTCTTTCTGGAACAGGTTTTTAAATTATCAGTGCAAGTGAAATTACCCTTGGCAAATAGTTGTGATGTAACCTAAATCCAGGACACTAAGTATTAATATTTTACCCATGTTTTCTTCATATACAAAGTTTTTTTCCTTAAACTGGGTTTTTGTTAAAGTACTTAATATACTTTAAAACAGAAGGTAGTGGTTGCTTTTTGTTGCTATTCTACTTTTTCATTGACAATTTTTACAAATAGCTTTTTCAGTTAAAAAGAAAGAGTTATAGATAAGATTTTGCTTTTTTCACACTGTCAGAGGCAAGTGACGTACAGGGCAGCGTGGTTGTGATTATAAGTGTGGACCCTGAAGTTACATTGCTAGGATCAAATCCCGGGTCTGCTAGTCTCTGGCTATGTGACTTGAATGAATCAATTAACCAATTAATCATACCTTTGACTTAATAGGGTTGACTGGAAGATTAAATGAGATATCATTTAAAATCTTTAGAGCAATGTCTGACAAATAGTAAGCTATATAACTCTTTAATAAATTAAAAAGAAAATGTGTGTACTCCACTTTACTGTCTTTGTCAGCATCTTGGTTCAGATGAAGTTAAATCAACATCATCACCAAAGATGTCTTCAGATAGGAGTAGGGATGAAAGGAGAAAACCTAAGCTGGGGAAGGCACAGCTGTAGTACACTTGGTATAGACAGTAATGGTGGAAGGATTCACAGGCAGATTGTTCTCATACAAATCCCATGTCTGTCCGCCATCTGGTAAACCTACTTCCTTCCATCTGCTGGGAAATTTCTCTTAGTCTGTTCAGTATAAGAAGTAGAATTTCACAAAGCTTGTGGTGGAAGCAATCAGCTCAATTTTGCCTCCTCTGAAGGAAAGCCCTGTAAACAGAAACAATAGTAAAACCATAACAAGTCAGCAAATAAGCTGTTCCATTAAAAATAGAGTTAACCCTATCTAGTCATAGTTTGCTTAATGGAATCCTCAACCACTTTCCATTTCATAGAATGCCTATTCCTTACTGGTTAACTAGCTCTTTTTACTGAAGCTCAAATTTATATGCAAAGTATGACTATTTCTAAATAGGAGATAATGGGAATGTCTGTCTTTTGGATTATATTGGACTCAAAGAAACATGAAGAACAATACAACTCAGCATTCATTTTCTATTGTTCCTTTTCATATTACTCCGAAAGTGAACAGAACACCCTTCACATGTAGGGATATTTTTCTCTCCCGTGTTGTCATTGGTCCCCACTAATAACTCTGCAGTTCATGCTCAGGGAGACCACAAAGGGTGAAATTAAGTGGAAGCTCCAGTAACTGTATGCAGTAGTAGAAATGGCATAATGAATCTTTAGGGCCATTACCTGGTGTCTGTCTTCATATAAAATTTTAACTGTTTATGCTTGTAGAAAAGATTAGTAACATACAGTACTAATACAAGATGAAGTACATGTTAGAGCCAATCCAGGCAAAATGCCTCCAATTACAACTCTTGTAAGACTCAAAGTCTACATGTATTGTATCTATATTATAGTGTTCCTTTTAACCCCTTTCATTCATTCATTTTTTTCAACAAATACGTATATCAAATATGTATTTAGCACCTACTGCATGCCATGCACTGTTATAGGGCCTAGGCATACTGTGGAGGACAAGGCATGGAGCTTACATTCTAATGGAGGAAAAGGTATAATTATTTAATTACGTAATGTAATGTCAGGTAGTGATGAGGACTTCAAAGACAAGGAAAGAGAAAGCTTCTTTAAGGAAAGGACATTTAAGCTGAAGCTTGAATAAACTGAAAGAGGGAGCCTAGGACTTCTGGGGAAAAGTGTTCAGGCATAGAGAACATCAGGTGCAAAGGTCAGTAGTTGGAGGGTTCTTGGTGCAGTTAAGGAACAACAAGAAAGAGAATTTGGTTAGTGAATTGAGTGTGGGGAAAGGGTCTGGTGATAAGGTTGGAGAGGTGGCCAAGGACCAGATCATGTAGGACTTGGTTGGCTTTGGACTTCATTCTTTTTGTGAATGGAAACTGTTTGAAGGTTCTGAATAGGGAATAAAATAAGATGATTTGTTATTTTCACAATTCATTGCCTGCTGTGGAATGTAATGTAAAAGGGCAAGAGTGGAAATGAAGACCAATTGGGGCACTATTACACAGTTTGTGTGGTGATGTGAAATTGGGGAGGGACAAAGGAATAGAAAGGATGTCTGAAGAATCCCTCTTTTGTATTCTATTTGTAGTTGGCCTCACGCACCCTAGCTGTACAGATCAAGCTTTTGCATAATCACATTGCGTTTTACTTTTAATTGAATTGTACTGTTTTAAGTGGGAAAAGACAGGCAAAAAATTGAATCCCCATCAACAGAGAAATGATTAATTAAATTGTGGCAAATATTTACTTTGAGCTATTAAACAACCATTAAAAGGAAGAGCTAAATTAATACTTGGAAGGATTTCCATGATATACTCTTAAGTGAGGAAAAAATATATGTATGTAGCTTCATCTTTGAAAATCAAAGAATATTCCTGGTCCCTATATTGGTGTATATCAAATTATGTATATGCACATACATATATATATATGTGCTTATATATGAATATATGAGCATGTAGAAGAGTATAAAATGTACACACATGTTGTTAACAGATTGTTGACCTTGGTTACACTGTTGAGAGGAGATAGACTTTTTAAAAAAAAATTATTTATTTATTTACTTATTATTATTTTTTAGTAAGTTTATTGGGATAACATTGGTTAATACAATTATACAATTTTCAGGTGTACATTATAGTTTGACATCTATATATTCTATTGTGTGATTACCACCCAAAGTCCAGTTTCTTTCAGCTACCATATATTTGATCCCCTTTACCCACTTCACCCTCCTGAGAGGAGAGAGACTTTAAATATGTAAGTAGCATTGATGAACTTTGATGGCAGAAACCTTGAAGTAAGAATATATCCTGGTACAAACCAAGTGGAACAGGGCTAGTGTGGAATATAGAGAATTGTCCAGAATTAGTTCCTTAATCATAATCATTAAGGGCTATTAGCAGTTCTTCAGGAAGGGGAAACTAGAGTTGGACAGTAAAACCTAATATATAACTTTTATGAGTAGCTGTGTACAATTATGTATGGTAGAGTATGTAACGTTTTCACTTAAAAACATTTCAGACATGAATTGACCTAAGAAAAGATTTAATTCATAGTCCTTTGCATCTTTATTATATATATCATAAATTATGATGTAAGAGCATGTTAAAAAATGAAATGAATCAGACAGTGTCTCCAAAATGGTGTGTATGTGTTCAGCTATTTTGAATGACTAAGCAGAAAGAAAGGTGTTTAGTTTGCTAAGGACAGACTTCATCTATTTTGCCTGAAATCTGCTCAGGAGACAGGTGTGGCCATACTAGGCTAAGATTTCTTCAGCCAATATTACATACCTTATCTTTGGGGAACTTTTTTCCTCTATATTTTTGACTTTCACCTTCTGAACTGTAGCATGTGACTGTCATTGAGAGACTTCTCATTTGGGCTAGTATGACTTGGCCTACATAGTTCCCCAAGTTGAGCATTTGGCAGTTTAGCTCACTAGTGACCAAATGGTCCTTTTAACAAGCTGTGATGATCATTGAGCTGTATTTCTTCATCTGCTTTGACTTTTAAAGTCATTATATGTGAGTAGTACTCATGGGAGATTGAGGAAAAGGCAAAGATTTTTTTACCTTTTGGAAAGGCTGCTCATTCAGTTTTTAAAAAATTGCCAGAAAACCCCATTGTTTACAAATTTTTCCGTTGTGTTCTGTTTATTTGCCAAGAAAAATCTTGCACCATACCAACTTGTGTTAGTAAAACAAATGGCTCCTTTCACAATGCAGCTCAGTGTATTTGTATATTTACATGAGTTTTCCAGCATTGCTTTGGAAGGAAAGATTCAGCTACATTTGCACATGTTTTGTTTTTCCTTGTGTGTAAGCTTTGACCTCTCAAACTAGCACCCAATGAACCCGTGGGCCTTGGATTAGTTGTAGGCATTTTGCTAAGCCCTCAGTTGGATAGACTTTTGCTGGGTTACTTCAAACAAATAATGTGTTTTCAGGGAGCATGAGCTAGTTTGAATATCTGGGTGAACAGTTGACTGTGTGCTGTGCCCTGTGGGTCCTACCTAACTGGAAAGACCTGAAGCTTACTGAAACTTAGTTGGCCATTATGTAATTTGTATAGACTAACAAGTGGCAACTTGCAACAGACTCACAAACTTAGTACCAGGCTGGGCAGCCTTGTCTGGACTGGAGACAAATCTTCTGCTGTCCGTGTGGCCTTTTATGCTTCATTAATTATATTCCCTAATAACGTCGTGGTTGGTGGGATAACATTTATTCAAAAGTTTCAAATAATTTATAATTTATATGGTACATTTCTTGAGGAAGTTGAAAAAAGTTTTCAATGGCTTCACATTTTTTTAATCTAAGCACTTTCTAATTGGGTGATCTTAGATAAATCATTTTATTTTTCTAACTTTGGTTTCCTCTGTAAAATGAGAGTAATAAGATCAGGTTCATAAACCTATCATGAGGACCAATTGAAATAATATAATAAAACATCCAGTATGGTGCCAGGTATATAAGTAGACCTGTTAATAGGAATTGCTTCTATTATTATTTATGTTTTGATTATTTTGTCTAGACTGATATAGATGTTTTTTCTACTTCCATGGATACAAGAGATAGATGAGTGAATCAGGATTAGTGTGAAAGAGCACACAGGTAGGTTGTTATTCTGGTCCTTGATATACCAAAGAGGCCTCTGGAAATAACCAGAGCATTTCATTCATAGCAAGGAGAATTTGGCCATCTTCTGTGACATATTCAACTTTGTGCTGGAACCAATCTCGAAGCAATTTTGGAACTCTCAGCTCTATACTGTGAAATGAAGCATTATGTTTCCAAGGACACTACTCAGCATGCTGATGTTCACTGGAGTGTGATCACATCCCACCCCACTGGGGCCAAGAAAAAGGCCAATACAAACCACCAATGCCTTAAGATGAACAATTTAACATTGGCATAAAATGTTACCAGTGTTTTGCCCAGTATAGACAGTTCCAGGATGTCATCAAGGGATAAAGTAGCATAAAAGGCCTCAAGAAGCATTTAAAATCAGTTGAACTCTTTATGTCCAGTTTTGTACATGCCCAGTTAGAGAACAGAGAAAGCAGCAATGGGAGAGGAGCCAGTGCAATTCTCAGCTCTTTGCCACTTGAGGGGAAAAGTGAAAAACTGCCACTAGTAATTTTGAAAAATCACCCCACCATGTCAAGAACATGTCATGCACAGGACTGTTGAATAGAATGCTTTCATGAATAGCGAGTCATTTTCCTAGGTGCCAATTTCACAGTGCAGAATAATAAATCATTCAAACCCACAGAGTATTGACTGCTCTTTTGGGAGAGTAATTCCTCCCTACCCCCCAATGTTTAATTCAATAGTGAATTTTCTTCTGTAGGTATACCAGAAACTGCTTTTCAGTCAATAGCCTTAGGGCTGGTTCCAGATCACAAGCATTTTTTTGATGGGCCACTGCTCATCTATAATTGTCATGAGACACTAGGATATGAGCTTTCAGGATACAAATCATAAATATGTGTATGGGGAATTTGTATGCTTCAAGAAAGCTACTCTTTCAGGTTAGCTTTAATATTTAGGTGCAAAAGAGCATCTCAGTCATAGCACGTGCATGTTTGCTTCCAATGTAACCTAAGTTCATCTGTTAGTCACACCTGTGGCTATCCTACAAAGAATGCTGTAATATTCACATTGAGAACAACTTTTAGAGGTCTTCAATCTCATATCCTCATTCTATAAGCAGTGGACTTAGTAATTTATAGTTAATTAACAATTAATGATTGTACTAATCTGTGATACACCTTTTGCAAGACAAAGGACACAACATGAATTTTATTTACTGAATTCATTTCTCCCTCTCATTTTCTATCCTCTTAGTTTTTCTTTGATTCTTTTCCATATAGTTATTTTTTATCTTTTCCATAAAGTTATCTTGCTATCTTATAAGTTTCTTTTGAAGCTTCTTTAAATCCTTTTGGAGTAAGTCATACTACCAACAAACAAATAAAAAATAAATATTCATTTGTAATAATTAGACCACCCAGTTGAAATGTGCTGGTAGTTTTTCTCCTTGAAAGGGTAATAGCATTGTTGTTATTTCATCATTCCTCATTCCTTTCTTTGAAACCATTATCCTGTGGCTTTGAAAATTTCCACAGAGGAACAAAATAATCTCTTTTCTTTTAGAATTGTCATCGAGCTCATAAGAAAATTGTACCAGAGGTAACTTTTGTATAAAGAAGAAAAATGTAACTTTTTCCTCCCCCTTTTTTCTGGCTTTCCTGAAGCCTTGGCCAAATTTTACAAGATATTTCATCTTAGGAGGGAATTGACCTTTGGGAAAGTTCTTCATCCTTCCATGAATGATGCCACCGCTTGTCATGTCAGACTGAGAGTAGGCCCTTGCCAGGATGTGGAATGGGTCACAAAATGATGAAAACAATACATGAACTTGACAGATTTCAGTAAATGGCAGAAATTACAATACAGTCTCACTTTATTAACTGTTTTAACATTCACTTAAATTCAAGATGAGGAAGGAAAAAAATGATTTAAGAACCAGACAGCAGGGTTATAGAATGACAATGGAAATTGCAGAGGTTTCTCCCTTAGTTCATCTGCCAAACACCTGTAGAATTGCATTTCAATTATATGTCTGGGTCAGGTAAGAACTGGCTGGTTTCTGACAATGGTCTTTCAGACGGGACATTACCAAAGAAGAGAGATGCACAAGAGGCTAATGTTCATTTCCTATGAAAGGAACTGAGGATGTCAAAGTAAATTGGAAAGGATAGAATCTGGGCAGGCATCTGGGGCTTTGGCTTACACTTCAAGAAAATGTTGTGTCTAGATTGCCCACAATTACAAAAAGCAGAGGAAGGGGGCCCCACTTGACAACAATTGAATTTCAATAAATTTTGCTGTATGAGCCATCAGGAGATAGGTTTTCTTTTAAAAAGTTCGCAATAAAAGTCAAGTATTCACTGAATTCATTATTCTACAGACATCTGCATTTGAAAAATACTTAAAATTCTTCTCATATCAATGGATTTAAATGTTATTCACTAGTAATTCTTTGGGTCTTTGAAGCTTTCAGCTAAAGTTTTATTTTATGACTCAGTGTTACCTTATTTTATTGACTATCTGTTGCTATCTCATGTCAAGAAGCTCTTCATTTACTGAAACTATTTGTTATATATGCCATGCATTCCTCCCAAAATAAACATTACTTTAATGTGCCTTGTTTCGACCAAGCTTGTTTATATGTATTTGTGTTGTTATTTTTATATAAATCATCATAAGTGAGGAGGTGATGTATGTACTACCACTGAGTAAATGAAACATTAAGATTTACATTAATTTTGATTTTGATTATATTTTCTTCAAATGAAATCTTTACGTGTTATGATAAATATAACAATTTTCAAAATGTAAGTACAGGTATTGCCTTCAGAAATTATCATATTGTAAGGAAATATCTTATTCTTTATTTGGGGATTATTTTTGGTCAACATTTGCAAGAAGAGTCTTAACAAATTATTCTCTAATTTCTGAGCTAAGTCACACATTTATTTAGCAATTATTTGGGATGAAAATGAAGATGTTTTTCCCTTTCAGAGCATTTTCTAGAAGTCCAGTGACTCGATGTCAATTTCATATTGTTTAAATATCAGCAAAGACAGACAGCAGGGGCATGGAAATTCAGTCCTTTTCATTAGTGAGAGTGGTAATTAATAATATATATTACTTTTTGATCACATGTTACAATAATTCACCCGTGCGTGAAATCAGTACAGCAAATTAACAATCTCTGTAGTTTCATTCTACATGGAGAAGTTTAATTCTTTTGTAGTCTTGTTTCCTTAATGATGAATGTAGACTGGTGTTGCTGACACTAATACCCATTCTTTTCATCATCCTGACTTCCTCATTGGGAATGGAGAAAGGTTTTACAAATAGAAATATTTTATAGAACAGATTTTTACCTCTTATGATGATCATGTATTCACTGGCACTTTCCTTTCCCCAAAAGTTGCAAAGCAATGATGCTTGAAAAAGAGATTTAAAGAAAAAGCACCTATGTCACTTGTCCTTTTTTGCTTTCGTATCATCCATCTCAGAGCATTTCTTTTGGTCTATTTAAATTTCAAATTACGGAAACACTGAAATCTCCGTGAGTTCTGTAGAAGATGGAAGTATTTAAATAAAACTGTTGTAATTTAGGTGTATGATATTTATACCACTCTATGAATATTGCTTTTACTGTATATTTAAACAATGTATTAAGGATGAGTGAACTGACCCACAGAGTGTCAGCTTGACACAAACCAGAAGCAGATGGAACGAGGGGCCCATGCATTATGTCCTTTCACTGGGATATTGTGCCATTTGCAAAACAGTGTGTATTTCACTATTCACACAGTAAATGACCAGTGGTGAACCTTGAGGAAGAAATGATTTAGTGATGTTGAGTAGAGGTATTACTAAAACGTAATGTAAAGACCTGTCTTACACATTCAGGAATTTCACCTTTGATGTTAAGATTGGAATGAAGAAAACTGTGGAAGAATGTAGCAAGATTTAAAAACTGTCTTAAATTACCTATGAGGGTGAAATATTTGGTGGTTATGTAATGCCAATTTCCTAAAAAGGATTAACATTTTTTTTCTTGTGAAAGCAGCACTTTATATTGCAACAACAATTAAAACCTGACTCTAACAAGTGTATACACATGTTGCACACATGTGCACACACATGTGGCTAGGGTACTTTCTTTGAATCATTTAAAAAACCCAACTTTACAAACTGGTAAAATTGTTTGCCAAAAAATATAGTTCTGTCAATTCTCTCCTCACATCACTTTATAACTCTTGTTTGAAATGATCAGGTGAGATCCTTTTTCTGCTTATGTGAGAATTGATGGAAACTATTTAGAGGCTTCGCATCATTTCTTCATTAAGTTGAAGAATTGGCTGAAGAGTTTTATGATGTCTTCTAAGTTCGCATCTGGACTTAGTGGTAAGCAGTCAACAATGTTAGGTCAGGAGGGAAGAGGGCCAGAAGAAGGCATGGCTGAGGGTGGAGGGACTAATGAGAGTTTTAGGGATACACTGGAGGTTAGAGCCTCAGAGGTTAAGCCAAGTCAGGCTTTTTTTGGATTTTGAAAGACAGTTTGGGGTGGACATTCAGAGCTTCAAACTGAGCAGTGGTTATTGGTAAATCCATGGTTAGAGGTTGCAGAACTCATTGTCTGCAGCAGCCTGGTGGAGTGGACAAAGGTTTGTATTCAGGAATCCTAGACAGGGTTTAGTACAGAGGTTTAGGTGAGGCAGCTAGGCATAGGCAAGAATATGATTTTAACTTGGGACATTAGCCAGGCATAAGGAAAAAGACAGGAGATGAGGGAAATATTCTCAAAAAGTTGGCTTCATACAATATCACATTAATCTCATGAAAGGGTAATCTCTTTTATTTAAAAATTTTTTCTTGGAGGGGTCTTAATTAACTAAACTCTGGGGGATCTTTCAGTATTATAAATTTCTTTTTTCTTTTTTCCATATGAGAGAAAAGAGGAATAAAGTATACAGGTTTTTTTTTTTTTTTACTGTTCTGAGACTCAATATCCAGCCAGCAAGGTTTCGGTGGGGTTGGGGGCTGCAGGGGAAATTTTCAGATACAAGCAGGATATCCGAGAATTCAACTCAATTCTGATTCTATCTACCTTGGAGATAGCATCAGATTCTACAATTTAAGAGTTCAGTCCTACAAGACTGCCTTCCCTCCCTCCCCTCTTCAGGTGCCAGTCTCAAGCTCAGGTTGTTACCTGTGCTTTTGACCCCTTGGCTATAAATCAGAGGTTTCCAGGCCCCCCTCCTTGGATTTAATCTCATAGAACTCAGAGAAATGAGCATCTCATAGAACTCAGAGAAATGTTTCACTTATTGCCAGTTTATTATAAAAACATTTTACTTACGAGATCACCTGAGTTATAATAAAAAGATATAACTCAGGAGCAGTCAGACAAAAGGGATGGATAGGGCAAGGTATGGGGAAAGGGCAAGGAGCTTCCACGTTCTTTCCATGCATGTCACTCTCCCAGAATTTCCGCGTATTCACCAACCTGGAAACTCTCCAAACTCTGTCCATTTGGGTTTTCATGGAGGCTTCTTTACATAGTAATGATTAATCAAATCATTGGATATTGATGATAGATTAAACTTTCAGCCCCTCTCCCCTCCCTGGAGGTGGTAGTATGGGGGGTAGGACTGCAAGTTCCAACCCTCTAATCCCATGGTTGGGTCTCCTGGCAACCGGCCCCCATCCTTAAGGGGGATCTAAAAGTCACCTCATTAATGTAACAAAAGAGACCTTTAAGACTTTCATCACTTAGGAAATTCCAGGGATTTTAGGAGCTTTCTGCCAGAAATGGAATGGAGACCAAACGTATATTTTTTATTATAAATCATAATATGATAGGTTACTGCAATTTACCCTTAAGAAACTTATAGTCTGATTGAGGTCAGGGGTGCTGGGAGAAGAATGAATTTGTTACACAAGACCCAAAATTTATCTTCTGGTATTCACCCCTAATTTTGTTCAGTAGTAGAGAAGCTCCTGGGTTATCCTGGCGCTTGAAAAAGTAGAACTCAAATGGGAAGCATGGAAGATGGGTGGAACCTTGAGGGACCTGTAAGTTTCACTCCCATATATGTTTGTTGAATAATAATGAAAGATCTTTGATAAACATATAGAGTTTGATAGATGAGAAACAATTTCTGGATCCAGCTACATCTTTCACTGCAGAATATCATGTTCTACTGAACGCTAATGCTTGGCCTGGTCAACAGAAATTTATTTTCTTCAAGTCATGGAGCAACATAAAATGAATCCTTGCACTGTTTGTTATATAATGAGTGATGAATCAGATAAAGGCTGGAGTATGATAGCGTAGGTTTGGTGGAGAACACTGGTTCAAGAATAAATCATCATGGGGCATAAATATGTGTGTAATGAACTTGTGGGAAGAAGGCTAGGGCTTCTTGTTTTGATGGTTAGTGTCCTAGGAACTATCTTAGGTACTAATGTGGTTTACCCTTTTCACTTTTCTCACATTCATTTCATTTACTGTAGACTTTGGAATGATAAATAGTAAGTTCCAGAAGGATAAGGAGACCATGAAGACTATAAAAGAATCTCTATTAGAAAGCAGTATGTTTAACCAAAAATGAATTCTGAACCATTTTATTTTTGGAAAAATATACTTGAAAAACATGGATAGTGATGATCTACTCAAAGAACTATAGGAAAACATTTGACAATGAAAGTAAATGAGTTCACGGGGAACTGATTACCTTGCTCATAGGCAGGAACAAATACATGACGTGAAGTGAGATTTCCTGTTCCAGAATTATTCACTTTCTAGCACAAGGTATTCCAGCTGAACTGTTAAAGGGTTAAAATTCAACAGTTGTTTTATTTCATATGTTTATCTTACTGATTTTGGCTAGAAACTTGGGACTTAGAAGCTCCTTTTATTTTTTATGTGCTTATTCTGGATGTGGTACTTTTCATAGATCAGTAGCTATACTAAACATCTTAAAAGGTATTGTCTTTATATCTTTTTTTTTCAGATGATTCTATTGGTTCTCACTAATATAAATTTCTTCTCTTGGCTAAGGATTTAATGACTATTGCATTTCTTTGGTATGCATAGCACTATTTAGATGATGATCTCTTGGTCTAGAAAGTCGAGAAGGAATTCTTATCTTTAGAATCTCTGATAATACAGCTGCCTTGGTTGGAAACAAAAATGATCATGGTTTACTTGAGGCCTAATTCAAGTATGTGAAGCAGTAGGCATCTAATTCAGGGTCATACTTAGCAATGCTTTGCCAGTGTGACCTGTTTCTATGTTTTTGAATCTCTCCTGGAAGCTTGTCTCTGATTTCAAACTTCTCTGGTTTCTCTGATTGGTCCAATATGGACAAAATATCTGGTGTACCCAGGGTCCAATATCAACTGACCAAAGACATGGGAGAGTCTCATGTGACAGGAGTAAGACCAAATATAAAGCGGGTCTGATAGTGTGTTAGCAATGTGTGCAAAGTATAAAGATAATTTAAGAATAGAGACCTTTGCCAGGAAACTATAACAAGAGTACAGGACAGTGAGAAATAGCTTCACACCAATTGACATCTCAAGATATAATGCAATTATTATCTAGCTCTTCTAAAGTTTTGATCAGAGAATTATAATATGGGGACCAAAAAAATTGGGTTTAAAGTTATTAAGTGTTGCTACCAAGGAAGTCCATATGTTCCTAACTAAATGGGACTCCAAACCCCTCCTAAATTAAAATGATAATATTAATAAGGGTTTAAAGTTATTAAGTTATTAAGTGTCGCTACCAAGGAAGTCCATATGTTCCTAACTAAATGGGACTCCAAACCCCTCCTAAATTAAAATGATAATATTAATAAGTAATTGGAAGAACTGGCCTAGTTATGTCCAAGATGGGTAACCTTGTATAATCTTCAAGTACAAAAAAGGCATCTGGATCAAGTCAAAAGAAAGTAAGGGAGGAAGAGGTGAGATGGTTTCATATAAACATGTAAAACTAAGCCTGCCTGATCAGGAAATTCTTGGGTTCTAGATATCTGCTTTTTCTCCTACTGACTGATCCAGTTTTAGTAGATCATGTCATTAACTGAATGTGCATATTGCTTCACTTGTTCTTCTAATTGGCATTATTGCTTGAAAGAAACCATAGTGTAGAAAAAGACAAAAGTCTAGCTTCTTGAAGTGCCCTTTAGATTGGATGAGTTTGGTGTAGTCCAAGAAGTCTAGTGGATGGGGCCTATCTCAAGTGTGGAATGGAAAAGGCACTTAATATCCTGGATGTTTATACTGACATTTGGAAAGTGAATATATTTTAAAATTTCAATGATGAGTTTTATATCACACTTGAGTTACTTTATTATGGTGGTATAGTCTGCCTCAGTATGATTGACATCTCTGGATGTGATCTTTCAAAGATTCTGAGGTTCAGTTTCAATTATTTGATTTCTTTAGTATTTGAATCTATAATTACATAGTTGGTGGTTTTGTCATATTTGTTCATGGGATTTTAGTGTTCAATGGAATTTGGTCATCTACTTTGTGAACTTTCCTAATTACACTTATCCTCAGACCAAGGGGTGATAATAGACTCTTGGATGGGAAATCACACTTTATTGACTGAGTCTCCACAAGCACATTTGGGAAAAATCCACCCAAGAGGAAAGCTCAGTGATTTAGTTCTATAAATAGTGCTTTAGACACTAGCAGAAAGTCCTTCCCTCTTGTTTACCACTCCAAAAAATGAATCTGTGGAATATACATGGGAACTGAGAGTTCATCTTGGAGTAGTATCTGGGGTCATTCAGGCCATTAAAGGAGACCAAAAGACTTTCTGGTCCTGAAAATCCTGAAGCCTTAAGTGATGTCTGGCTCTTTTCCAGATACCCGCTCTCAGTTTTTTAGGAGAATACCCTTCAAGTCATTTGGGTGGTACTTCATTTTCATGACTTTTATCTGAGTGGCCATTTTCTTGTTCTTAGCCCTTTACTATTTACTTTCTCCTAACTAAGGAAAGCAATTAAAAGTTCTTTCGTTCCTAATCCTTTATCTTTCTTCAGTTCTTAGTTACATCGCTAGCTACCTTTGTAGGTAATACACAGCAGTTTCTGGAACTGTAGATTATTGGGCTCTCTCCCAGCAATTAATAAATCAGGACCCAATTTTCATTTGTTATTTTCTTGACTAGCAACTACAGTAGTCCCCTTATTTACCCCCAGTGAATGCCTGAATCTTTGGATAGTACCAAACCCTATAAATACTATGTTTTTTCCTATACATATATACCTATAATAAAGTTTAATTTATAAATTTGGCACAGTAAGAGAGTAGCAATAATAACTAGTAATAAAATAGAACAGAGGAAAGAGAAACTGTGGATAATGGGGAGGGGGGCTACTTTATTGCCCTTGGTTAGCAGCCTTAAGGAGAAAATGTGAAGAATTGAGCACTAAAACCCTGAAAAGTTCCATAACTTACTTTTTTTCTTCTATGTAAATGTGTTCTTTTATATTTCTACATAACTGTGTTCATACACATGAAAAAACAAACAAACAAATCTCTTGTCAGGGATTGTAAATTGAATCAGTAGACATTCACTGGTATCCATAATAGTAATATCTACTGTTTATTGTATCACCTTTTTGGGCTAGGAACTAAGTGTTTTCCATACATTCTTTCTAGTTCTTATAACAGTCATGCAAGGTAATATTATGTATGATTTATGGGTGAGAAAATCGAGGTTTGGAAAGTTAACACTTAGTGGTAAAGCTAGTATCCCAGGTCACCCCAAATTCATCATAGAATGTTCCAATGCCTCATGAAACTATTCTACACAGAAAATGATACAGAACTTTAGATTGACACACTGTGTGTTAATTGTTTGAGGCTGCTTCTATTCATTTGATGACAACTATACTAGTACATACCTCATTGTATCCTAGCAGCTTAAAAGAGTTAATGAGTTTCTAAAATGTTTTAGCATTTAGTTAGAGGGATAGGTAGGTGGCCGAAAGAGGAAGCTTGTCGTTTATTCAGTATTTTCTATGCTGCTAGGCACTTTGTTAAGACATAGTTGATCTTCTTTATACTCACAACCTACTATAAGATAGGTCCTTTTATTCCAGTTTAACAAGCGAGGTAGCTAAGGCTCTGAATGGTTAAAACTTGTCAAAAGTCAAAAGCCAAAAGTTATTATTAATGATGAGGACAGGATTTGCATCAAAGTCTGTCTTTAAACCTCATACTCTACCCTTTCCACTATGTGATAGATTGTATATTTTAAAAAATCGTATTCTAATTTATTATTTTCATAAACAACTTGAGAATAGGTTACATACATCACGCCCCTTTATTTCCTGAAATCTTCATGTATATATACTAGGGAAAAGTATATTCTCTTATATAACCATAGTACACATATCAATTTTAGGAAATTTAACATCAAGATGATATTAATTTACAGTTTATACTTCAACTTTTTCCATTCCCCAATAACGTCCTTTTAATTTTTTTCCCCTTTCAATAGAGGATTCAGTTAAGATCACATATTGCATTTAATTGCTCCGATCCTTTATTCTCCTTTAATCTGAAACAGTTCTTTAGCATTTTTTTTTTTTTTTGCATTTCAGAACACTGACATTCTTGAAGAAAATGGGCCAAGTATTTTATAGAATGTCTGTTAATTTGGATTTTTCTGAATGTTTCATCATGATCTAGTTCAGGTTATGCATTTTCAGCCATAAGGATGTATCTTTCTCAGGCTATCAAATCAGGAAGTACATGATATTTGGTCTATTTTTCATTGGTGATGTTAATTTTGACAACTTGGTCAAAGCATTCCCTGGTTTCTCCACTGCATAGTTACTATTTTCTTTCATAAAACTAATATGCAATAGAGGAGACATTCTGAGACCACACAAATATCTTTCTCATCAAAATTTAGCAACATTTGATGATTCTTACCTGTACCAATTATTACTGTGATGATTGTTAAATACTGATTTTAAACTCTTCTACTCCCTTCACAATTATCAGTTGGAATTTTACTGTAAGGAAGGACCCTCTTTGTACCCCTATTTATTTATTATCAATATTAACTTATGAATTCCTATTTTATTTAAAGGGTTATAATTTATTATTTAGCCTTATTTTTTTTTCATGCTTGAATTATTATAATTTGGCTAGTTGAAGCCCTTTCAAAATGGTTCTAGTGTCTTTTTGATATGCTCTCATCATTTTCTTGAGCACTTATTTTTTTCTACTCAATAAGACATTTCAAGCTCATATTACACTTTTCCTGCCAGCCTTGAAAGTCAGCCATTTCTCCTAGGAACTCTGTTTCCTTTAAGTAAGGAAAACGGAATGAGGCCCTAGGCATGCTGCTTGTTGCTTCTAGGGTTTATTACTTCTAAAGTCTTTCCCCTTGTAACCTGGCCAACAAAATGTTTTGTCAAGATTTTAAATGTTTATCAGTCCAATGAGAGAAAAATGGTGTCTCAGTGTGGTTTTAGTTTGCATTTTTCTTCTTATAGTGAACTTGGAGTGCTTTGTCTACAGAAGAACAGCCATAGGATAATGCTCTTCTTAGAACAGATTTGTAGAGTCACGAGGCAATCCCTTTTGGAAGAATGTAAAAGAACACATGGACTGTTCTTATAGAGTTGGACCTAGAAAAACATAGGGCGAGTAGTTAGAGAGCTCATGTAAGAAGAAGCTGAGAAGCAGAGGGGTTAAGTGATATATCCAAGTCACACAGCATACTAGTGACAGAGCTGTGGTTTAACACAGATGCTCTCCCGTCCCTCCCAGCCCCTAGGCAATGATTTATCGAATACTTTTTTTGAACAACTGCTTCTTTTAAGCTGCTGTACATTTGTGTGTACATTAAAATTTGACCTTGTTATGTAACTTCTGGCACAAAAATTATTGGTAGCCTGCCTATACTCCACT
>NW_006436284.1:439043-462211 GCF_000325575.1 Pteropus alecto
AAAAATTGTTGGATGGGTTTGGAGAGACAATTCTTCTTATAAATAGTGCTAAAACTCCTTTTTTATATGGACCTGTTCGGCTAAAATCTAAACAACAAAGACATTTGATTTACTGCAGGCATTAGGTTGGAGTGTTAAGTGGTTGTTTTAATTTCAGAGTTTTTATAAAAGAGCTGCTCTCACCATATAGTTGATTACAATTTAAAAACAGAGACATATGATTTATTATAAACAGTGTTTTTGAGAACTAAACTTTTTAAAGAAGAACTAAAAATATGTATTTCAAAAAATTTTAACTCCAGGAGATGTGGGGACCTGACTATTTTCTTTCCCTCCTTTGGAAATGGTATGTGGTTGTTGAGTTTTAAATGGTCAGAGAGCCCTCCTTGGTGGTATCAAAGAAGAAAAAAGAGGACTAGGAATCTTCTGGGTTCTGTGTTTGACCAGGCTGAAGACAGGGCTCCAGGTAAGCTGGTCAAGTAACTTGCAGCATGGGCTTTGTTTGGCTGGTCCATTTTTCAGTTACTTTGTCTCTTCTAAATATCCATCCCCTCCCACCAATCCCATTATCCTCTCATAGTCTTAGCCTGCAGTGGGAACATCACTGATCAGAGTGGCAGAAAAAGCATACTCACACTATTAAAAGGTGTACTCTCTTAACTCTCAGCATAAAATGCTGTGGGAATGCCAATGTTTAGTTAAGAAAAGTGTACACTTCCTCTTTCGATAGAAAGGCCCATGCAATATTTGGTTTTGAAATGCTTAGATTACAGAGCAATTGCAATGGGAACTATTTCAATTTTTTTGTTAGAATTTTTCCTGAAAGATGAAATTATGAAATATTTTTCTTGAGAAACTGTTTTTAAAGTTGAAATTGAGTGTGAGGGTCTGTATTATTTAGAGACTTTGCTAAATGAAAAATAAAAGTAATTCTGATAAAAGTCTACATGTTGGACAGAGCTCAACCCAATGGCTTTTATATTCTAAGTGTCCAGTTATTATTTTTCATTTTCTATCTAGACTCCCCTTGTTTCTCATTGCACCTTGAAAAGAGATTACATTATCCGTGAAAGGGACACACACACACACACACACACACACACACACACACACACACAAGCAAATGGTGATGTCCTAGCACTAGATAAAGACCTGGAGAGACCCCGAGTACTAGAAACAGTATGCCCTTTATCTCTCTCACCCCTGGTATATTAGCGAACCAAATGCTAAGCCATGTAAAACTTAGAGATATGGCTCTAAGATGGCTTCTTTCTAGATTTTCTGTTAAATCCATCAAAGCTCAATTCTTCTCTCTTACCCATTTTCCTTCTCCCATTTGCTCTATCCTTGCTAGAGGGTACACTGAGAAGGTTTTTATTTGACCTGTTGGATAATGTAGCACTGGGTATCTTGACAAGCCTTCTACACAGTTCCTTGGAATAAATAGAGAACTAGTTCAGCTGAAGAGAGATTTTTTTTTCTCCAGATTTTGTTGCATCAGAGTTAACCAAAATCTTGTTTAGGTCAACAGTTCTTCATTAAACAGAATAATAAAAATTTACATGCTTCTATGTACTGGGTACTGTTCTAAGTGTTTTGCATGTATTATTCACTTAATTATCACATAACTCCATGAGGGTTTTATTTCTATCCCAATATTACAGAAATAGAAACAGGGATGAAGAAATTAAAAAACTTATTGAAGATTGCAATCCTATTAAGAGGGAAAATTGGAATTTGATTCTAGGCAGTGTGGCTTCAGGTTATTTGCTATACTGTTGCTCTACTCAAAAAAAAAAAAAATGGCAAGCACTTTCATAGTCCTAGATGCTACTGTAAAAATATTACATATATTAGTACTTTTAGCCTTCACAAAAACTTAATGAGGTATATTCATTTTCTTTTTACCTCTAAGACACTCTCCATCCTTCCATAGTCTGCTTTGTGCCTTGAGACGTTGACTTTGGGACTGAACGTTTTACCTTATGGTTTCTGGTTGTGTTTGGTCAATGAGAGCTTCCAGCATGAGATCAGAAAGTAGAAGCAAAGTAAGGACATGGTACTTATTACCTTAATCCCCTCCCTTTTGGGTCACTGTGGATTGGCTACATCTCTTTCTCAAAGACCGTAGCTCCTGTATATTTGGTCTTTTGTGATAGTCACTCTCTCTGAATTCTGGTAACATCTTCCTCCTCTTAATCCATTAGGTAGAGGGGTAGTAAAGTTCCTTACTGTTGCTAGCTCAGGGGTGCTTTGACTCCCGCTATGAGTTTGTAAACAGTCCCTTCATTGCATTCACCTTGAACAGTGTTTGAGTGTGCTGTTGTTTTTCTGCTAGTACTCATACCAAACAAGGTATGTTCTGTTATTCTCACTGCCCATACTTATAAGGCACAGGGAAGTTAAATAAAGGGCCCAATGTAGTTAGTAAAATTGGAATTAAAATTTAGGCTGTCTGGGTAGTCCACGCTCTTAATTACTACACTCTTCTGCCTCTTACTTTAAGCATGTGTTGGGCTTTCTGCAAAAAAAAAAAAAATAGCTTGCAATGCAGGGTATTATATAGTAAAGGATAGTTAATGAATAGTTTACTATAGCTAATGATAGTGATGTAAAGATTTATAGCATGAAAGTTCTTTGGGGTGAATGCATTCATTTATTTACACATTTATCAAACATTTATCAAAGTTGTTCTTTGTGTCAAGCTCTTTGCTAGATTTTGGGAACAAATAATCAGCAAAACAGATTATTGGTTTCGAGAAATTGTGGATGGTTCAAAGACTCAATTATTTGTTCTCCAATATTTTGGATTTGATTAGTAAGGAGTGACATAGCAAAAAAACCTTGGCATTTGATACACCTGTGCCATTATTGTCCGGTACACATAACTTTTAAAAACTTTTTTTTGAGTCAGTAATGTTAATCAGTGTGTCCTATTTTCCTAGGCAAGAAAAGTTCTCCATTAGGCATGATATAATCCAGGTATATAGTCTTATGTTTTACAAAATCAAATGACACTTTTTAAATGCTAGCACTACAAATAGAATGCCAGTTAACATATCTGAAATCTTTCTTCTTTCTAATCAAAGTAATTCTTTTGGAGGATCATTTCACTATAAGCTTTTAGGGAAAAGAACACTGGACTGGAATATTAGTCCTGGATTGTGATGCCAACTTTGCCCCTAACTCATTGTGAGAACTGGTTCACATAGGCTAGTTGTTCTGGACTGCAGTTTTCTCATCTGTGTGATAATGAAGCTGGGCTAGATGATCTTTTAACACTAAGGTTCTATGACTCTTTGGTTAACCTCTATTATTTTTTATCCCTAACAAATATAAAGAGATACAAAGAAGTTAAGGAATTCATCTAAGGTAAAAATTATATTTAGTGCAGAGCTAGAGTGATGTAGGTATCTTGATATCTGTTCTCTGATTATCGTCTTCACAAAGAAATGTGTAGCAGCAAGGGTGACACTAACTGCTATAACAAGTACACTCAAAATATATAGTCACTGAAAAATAATAGAAACTTATTTTAAGGTGGCTCTTTACTCAGGGACTCAGATTGACTGGAGGATCTGGCATTTTCAACACACCTCTTAAGACCATTGTGGTTATCGCCTTCTCTGACAGCCAGAGGCAAAAAGAACATGAAGAAACATTAACATTTAGGTTAGGTCTGAAAGTGGCACATGTCACTTTCATTCATATTTTGTTTGCTAGAACTCAATACACTGCCTACTCAAATGCAAAGAAAGCTATGAAATATAGTATAGTTGTGTGCCCAGGAAAAAGAGAGACACGTGGACTTTTGTGAGACATTAACAATCTTTGCCTTAGGATGGAAGTGACAGATGTAAGAACAATTTTCTTTATCTTCCGGGAAATTGCCTTAGTCTTTCCAGGTTGTCAGGTGGCCTCATTTCATCATATTTTAATAGCTCTTTTTGGTAAATCTTCCTATCAGCTCTGTAATTTCTTTGTAAAGTAGTTACTTTGATTGAAATAAAACAAGAGACTATGACCTGAAGCAGGGATGAGAGGAGTTTTTTTTTTCTGAACTTAATCCTGAGGGAACCAGTAGAGGGAGAAGAACAAAAGGAGAAACCAACATTAAAAGAAGATGCAACAAATAAATGTTTAAAGAACGGGATCAGAATGGAAGATCCGGCTCTGGTGGGGGCACTTATAGTGGTGCTCTGAAGTGCCATATTCTTTCAAGAGAATTCAGTCGAGTCACAAGATTAAGACCGCAGTGGGGTGTGCTGCTTTCAGGAGTGTCCCTGGCAAAGGAGACCTGCAAATTATGGCTTTTGGGGTTTTCTTCTTGTTTCTTGCTAACAAATAACTGGAGCCACAAGCATATCAGTGGAGCCTCTTGTTCTTGTCTTCTCCTCTCCCAGGGTTTGTTGCATGCTCTCCCCAGCAGCCACAAAATACTGAGAATGCCTTGAGATAGCATATTTTCTGTCCAAAGACATGATTCATGAATCCCTTTTGTTGTAAACTAACCTGCAGAATGGAAGAAGGAAAGAAGCAGCAGACAGGAAAAACACATTTTTTGGGTTTGTAGTTTTGAGACGTGGGTACTGAGGCATTCCAAGAACTCTGAAATTTGACTTGTCATCATAGCATCTTTGAAAATATAAGCAGGGACACAACAAATCAAAATAAGAAAAAGGTGACTGCTCTAGTGAACCTCACAGGAACTGAAACAGGTGAAGGTAACTTCGGAATGCAGTATAATTTTGTTCTAACTTATTATAAATGTCCGTTTATATAATACTTATCTAATTATGTCTTCTGGGGAAGCAAGAATCAGATTCCTGCAAAGGCTAGCTCTGATATTGTTAGCCGTTTGTATGGTAGTAGCTCGGCTCCTTGTGTGTTTGGTAAGACTTGTCAGTTTATTTTTTCACTCAGAAACATGAGAAGAAGGATCATCTGAGTCACATGAGAGAAAGGGCACTTCTGTTAAATGAGAGGCCTGGGTTTTAGTGCTGATTTGCCATAAACTTATGTGTCATTAGGCAAATTATTTAACCTCTTTAGAACAGGGTTTAGTAACATATGTTGTAGTTGACGATCTTTAAGGATTCATTTAATACTGAAATTCTGCAACTGTTATTGCCTTCCTTTTTCTAGAAAGGCTTTAAGAAAGATGATTTTAGAAACATATTTTTAGTTCTGTGTACCAGGGTACCAGCAGCTCTTTAATAATGTATTTTTAAATAAGATACTTGGTTAGATTTGTCAAATATATATTTGGTTAAAAGTCTTTCTTCAATATTTAACCAATCTTCGTAGAGTTTTCTGGCTGAAATGAATTCATTCAAAAGATTATTTGTGCTTACTATGGGAATCTATAAATGATTAAATTATGGTTTCTGCTTATAAAGGATTATAGAAGAGTAGGAGATCTAAAACATTTACTTGAATGACTGTAATACACAATAGAGTGTTAAGTGGTACTACCTGCCCACTACTCATTCGGTAAGAATTCCTAGGAAAATTTCTGCCTCCATTCTCTTCTCCTTCCAGGACAGATTATCTTTCCAAAAATCCACGTGAAAGGTAGGCTGGTGAGAGAGAATGCAGAGATCCTCTTAAAAATAAGGCCTTGACCAAGGCAGCATAAGTATAAATTTGTGAATTAGGTAGATAATGAATTTCAGTATCCGAAATGTAAATGTAAATCCTAGATTCTTTATCTCATAAATCACTTTAAAAATGTGAGTTTCCTATAACCACAAAGTATCAGAATTATTTCTTAATAGGAAACCACTGTGTTCTTGTTTGCTAGAGAAATAAGACGATAACAAATTTTTCCTTTTTCTGTGTAGCCCAGTGGAAAGACCATGTGGTTTTAGAACCAGAAACTCCAGATTTTTAATCTGGACACTTTCTTACTTACTCATTGTGTAATTTTCTCTTATGTAAAAGTAGAGGTAATAGTACTTGTCTCATAAAATTGCGCATTTCAAAAATGAATGGCACAATGTTTGTTTTTTCATAGTTAAAAAAATAAACCAGTATATATTTATTTATTTACCTGATTTATACATGTAGTTATCTATTTTCCATTGATGGAGCTACGCTCATTACCACATCGACAAAAACTTAGACAGTTATTCTTTACTTTTAAGAAAATATATTGGCTAAACCTTCAAAACTTTAGATAGAATCCATTCGTATGAGGAATGAGACTTTGATTTGTTTTACTTATGGTGTGTTACCAATAAATGGCCAGAATATAAGGGGTTTGGCTATGATTCATTATCTTTTAGATGCAACATCTGTGCTAAAATGTCAACTTTTGTCTTCATTTTACACAGATGCCTTCCAATAGTATTAGCTGAGCAAAGCATGGGCACATAGTCTTTAAATGTTGATGTCATGGGAGAATGAACATTTAACCAAGCAAAGTCTCTCTCCCCACATCTCCATTCCCCTCTATTCTTCTCTTCTCCCCTAAGAACTCTTGCACAAGCCAGATTGTATATTTTCTTGCACATGACGCTGCAAAGACATCCACACTCTTGTTTTGTTGACATCTAAGGGAGAATTCCACTGTATAAGAGAGAGCCATCTGGATTATGAGAATGTGGCCCATACCACACTCACTCCATCAGTTTATCATAGTATGATAGATATCAAATGAAGTTATAGCAGCTCTTTCCTTGGAGATGTTTAACTGTTTGTTATCATTAGGGACCGTCTGACTTGGGTACAAAAGATGGGGTTATGTGACATCTGGAGGCTTTTTTTCAATGCTGTTAACTCTATTTCCCAGATGTTGGTGTGGTGATTTGCAGATACTATAATCAGAAGCAGTGTGCAAAGGACAAGGGATTCCAGTTCCTTTTGTGGGCTTATATTTCCACATCTTCTTTACTCTCATGCACCTCTTGTTGAAACCCATAGAAAAGAGATGATTTGGGTGGGGAGCAAATGGCAGTGAGGCTAGCAGGAGTAGATAAGAGGTATATACACAAACTCATGGAAGGCACTGAAATTAATCTCCACGTAATCTCATTTTTTCAAGTGATATGAATTAATTGTTCCCAGTTCCTCTCTTTTAAGGCAGACAATTATCTGTATAGGAATCCTACACAATAGCAATGAATGCGAGTCTTCGCACAAAACAGTGGTACAAGGCTTTTGTATGAGTGGATTCAGAAATAAATTTTGTTTACGAATTTATATTGTAGTTCAGATCATGATATTTCTGTGGCCTCATCAGTGTTAATATCTTATATAATTAGTAGTGCATGAAGGAGCTGGATACAACAACACTAGACTCAGTAAACAAAGGCAGATTATACAGAACAGTTGGTTCAGGACTCTGTATGGGACAGGAGTTGGGGGTGTGGCGAGGAGAACACCAGCCAGATTTAATGCCAGCAATTATAATGTGTTGATACTGAGGAAACAGTCAACTATATTAATAGGTTATATTAAGGGAGCTATTTTTTAGGTCATACAGTATGAATATTTATTCCTTGAGAAATTATCTCTTTAAAGTGTTATATAAACAAAAGGAGTTTTTAGAAAACTTGTAAGACAAAATGCACTGTTATGGAAAAATAATTAATTGCCATGTCAGCTACCTAGCTATTAAATTTTGGGCAAGTTCCCAAGGGTCTGACAAGATAAAGTCTCTAGATTTCAGTTTCTTTATTGTAAAATAAGAAGTTAGATTAGATGAGATCTAAGGTCCATTTTTTGTTATAACACTGTATAGTTGCCTAATAATTAACAGATTCCACATTTGATATGTATTGAGGGCCATGATAATCCTGGAGTTACCCTGGGTGCTATAGACACAGAGATAAACAAGGCAATAGCTCTGCCAGGCGGTCTGCAGACCTATCTTCTGTGTCTGCCCATGTTCTAAAGAGCTTGTTTAGAATTATCTTTTTTTTTCATTTGTTTATATTCCAAGATCCACATGGACTGTTACAGGAGGTGTCTCTGGAGTCACGCAGTTGGTCATGAGTTATTGCAACAGAAAATGAGAGTATTAGTAGGATATTGATTAGCGATGGAAAGCTCTAATGGAATGCTAACTATGGAGACATTTGTTTTCTTGGCCTAAAGTCAGCACTACGACATTACTACCTATATCTTGATGAATCTCTTGTTTCTGTCCTTTCTTGGCCATCAACTCCAAGTCATTCCACTAAAGTTTAAGGGCCCATGGAAAATTTAATTTATAAATTGCTTAAAGTGTTTTGGAAAGAGACAGAAAATGTTATCTTACTGTCTCAAATTGTTCCTTGTTCAATTTTGAGGCTTAGGAAGTCCGTTGTTGTTGGAGGTGGTAGTGGTAAGGGAGGGAGCAATTGCGCCAGTTAAGAGGAATGAGCATGAGGAGAAAACAAATTTATAAAAATTGCCTAAAAGATTAAAGTGGGGGCCTATGCTCGAAGTGGATAAAGTCAAGGTGGGTGTGAGTTAGTAGGCAGTGACAGGCTTACTGCATTTCTACATTTTAGTTTATTAAAAGTGGGGAAACTTCTTGGAAGGTAAAAGAGATAAACTTTAGGAAATAAGAAATAGCACCGTGTATAGAGCCATAAGGTTTCAGGGAAAAAATTGTCGAATGAAAATATACTAAAAAATGATTTTAAATAAATTAATATATAATAAGTAATAGTAGGTTGTTAAAAGTTTGAATGATTAAAATGTATTTCAGAGACGATAACTTTGTTTTAGGACTGAAGGTTTTTGTAACAGCTAAGTTGTTTAGGCCATAGACCTGATTCAAATTCTCATGTTCTCTCGAACTGGCTTTTATTGTCAGCTTTACAGTATTTTGCAACTTAATATATTATATATATATACACACACACACACACACACACATATATGTGTATATATATACATGTATGTGCATATATACGTGTATATACGTGTGTCTATACATACACATGTATATGTGTATATACATGTATATACGTACGTGTGTGTGTGTGTGTGTGTGTGTGTTTAACCTGCTTTTTTTTCTGCTTTATTTTTCTTTGGGTACTTAATGGCCATATAACATATTATACATGGATTTGGTGACTTGTTGAACTAGTTCTTGCATTTTATTTCTGCAATGTAAGCTTGTCAAAGACAAGGACTCTCTTGGTCTGCTCAGGCTGCCAAACAGAATACTATAGACTAGATAGCTTAAACAAGAGAAATTTATCGTTAGGCAGTTTTGGAGGCTAGAACACTGAGACCAGGGTGCCAACATGGTTAGGTTTTGGTGGAGGCTCCCTTCCCGGCTTGCAGACAGCCTCCTTCTTACTGTGTGCTCACATGACCTTTCTTCAGTGAATGCATATGGAATCAACAGCGAGTGAGGGAGAGAGATTTTTCTCTTTCTCTTCTTGTTAGGCTGTACATCTTATCAGATTAGAATCCCACTCTTATGATACGGTCTCATTTAACTTTACCTCCTGAAAGCCCTATCTCCAAATACAGTCATATTGGGGGACTTTAGCAGAAACTTTAGTTTGCAGCAGAAACTTTATTGATTTATGGAAATGATGAATGGAATAATTTTTTTCATGGACCACTTGGCTTATATGTAAGTTAGAGAATGTGATTGGATACCTATATAACATATGTAAGCATTCTGTGCTCTTAGAAGCTCTTTGAACATTCTATAACAGTTAAATGTCTTTCAGTGTTTCAATTTTTCTATGAGCTTTCTTTAATTATTAAGTGTGTATGGCTCATTCATACAGGACTTGCACATTTACACACACACACATGACTGTGTGGCTAAAAAGTGTTATAATATATATTATATGATGATCTGTTCTTTGTCTACAGATGTGTTTAAATGCTGGGCATAGTGAACTGAGGTTAAATAATAGGAATAAATGCCTATATTTTCCAAATACTTAGATATAGAATTTTCTCATGGTTTGAAGTTAACTCAGAAATCTGGCTGATGACTTCAGAATTGTTAATTATCTTCTAAACTTGACATTTTGTCAATAAACAAATTTATGACTCATTAGCAAAAAGTTTTAATTTACATTAGCATAATCATTCACCCAGAAAATTTACTAAAAGTATGCCACTCTTTAGGTTATGATACAGAAGAATCCAGCTTTAAGCAAGCTTTATGATTAAAATCTGGATACATGAGATAGTCAAGTTGTGATTATTCTTGATTAGAATATAATCTTTTATTTTTATGAAAATAATTACTGAATTATTTTTATATGTAATTTATTATATAAATATAAAGATTTGCAAATCAAAAATTAAAATTAGTTACAGCTATTGCAGACTACATTTATTAAAAGTAGTGCACCATAATATTATTGTTTGGCATAATGTAGGACCCAAAGAGCTTTTTATTTGATTCTGAATTATATGAAAAATTTCTGTCACCTGACTTATTGATAATTTATAATGCACACGTATTCAGGATGTGGTGGTTTTAAAATATGTCCACAAATTCTTTGTCACTCTTCTCATTGAGCAGTAGAATCTGTGTCCCCTCTCCTTAGAACTGGGTGGGCTTTAGTGACTGTCTCAACCAAAAGAGTATCAAACTGCTGCCTTGTGTGCTGGGATACTTATTTTCAAAGCCTTCAGCAGCCAGGTAAGAGGTCTGATTGCCTTGAGGCCATCATGTCAAAGAAGGTCAAACTAACCCATGTAGGAAAACCACATGGAGAGACCCTGAGGCTCCATGAAAAAAGAGATGCTTTTTTTCAGCCCCCAGTTCTCCAGTCTCTTGATGTTTGAGCTTCAGTCACCATCTCACATGCAACCACTGAAGTGACCCTGAGCCAGAAATGCCAAGCCAAGCCCTTCCCAAATTTTCTCCTTAAAGAAACTGTGAGAGGTAATAATTTTTTTCTAGCTTTATTGAAAAATAATTGACTTACATAATTGTGTAAGTTTAAGGCAGAATCATGATTTGATTTACATATACTGTGAAATGATTATAATAGTTTCAGCTAACATCAATCATCTCATATAGACATAAAAAAAAGAAAGAAGAAAAAAAGATAAAAATATTACTTTCCTTACTATGAGAAGTTTTAGGATTTAATCTCTTAACTTTCCTATATATTGTACAGTAGTGTTAACCATAGTTGCCATGCTGTACATGATATCTCTAGTACTTATTTACTTATAACTGGGAGTTTGGATCTTTTGATCACCTTTCTCCATTTCTTCCCCTTCCCCACTCTCTGCCACAAGTCTGAGCTCTTTTTCTGAGTTTTTTTTTTTTTAATTTTAAGATTCCACATGTAAGTGAGATTATAGAGTATTTATCTTTCTCTGACTTAATTCACATAGCATAATGCCTTCAAGATCCATCCAAATGGTAGGATTTCCTCATTTTCTATAGCCGAATTTTTTTTATAATATTCTATTGTGAATAATATACCACATTTTCTTTATCTGTTCATTTGTCTGTGGACACTTAGATTGTTTCCATATCTTGGTTATTGTAAATAATATTGCTATGAACATGGGAGTGCAGATATTTTTTGAGTTAGTATTTTCATTTCCTTTGGATATATTCTCAGAAGTGGGACTGCTAGATCACATGGTAGTTCTATTTTTAATTTTTTGAGGAACTTTCCACAGTGGCTATACCGATTTACAGTTCCACCAACAGGACACAAGAGTTCCCTTTTCTTCACATCCATGCCAGCATTTATCTTTTCTTTTTAATCAAATGCTGTTTTAAGCTACTGAGTTTTGGAATAATTTATTATACACCAATAGTAGCTAGAAAATGAGAATTTGAGAAGAAATATAAAAATCAAGAGATTAAAAAACCACATAGGCCAGTGATTTATACATTTTGGGGAAGGTGTGATGAACTCCTTTGAGGATTTGATGAAAGTGATGAGCCTTTATTCCAAAAAAATTTTGTATAAAATTTCATGGTATTCATTACCTGCATGAAGCATAGCATTGCTCAAGACCTCAGTTTCAGAAGCAGTTGAGAAACAGTTTCTTTACGTATCTGAGATGAGATAATTATAGCAATTGAGTGCAAAATTTAACACCCTATCAGTTGATTAAAAGGGAAATAAGATAGGTTAGACAAAATTCTATGAAAGCATAGATATTTATCTGGGAAGACCTGCATTTACAAAGCACAAAATTATTCGAAAAATTTATAGCTTGAAAACTCATTTGACCTGATTAACCAATGGACAAAGCCATGAGTTGCAGGTTTTCAGGAATCATCTTCAAATAGTCATTTTTTTTTTACATTGATTTGGCTTAAGTATTAGTTAAGTAAATTATGGCCTTAGGAAAATAGAGAGTTTTAAGCTGGTGAAAATTTTATAAAGTTCAAAAAATGTTTATTTTATTATCAACTAAAGAGAAAAGAAAACCTTAAAATTTATATTCTTTATTGGTAAAGATTTGCTTTAGGCTTCTGAGTAACAAGTATAGTAGCTTAACAAAATAGTTGTTTTATTTTTATTATATGATGTGTAGTTCAGAGACAAGCAGTTTTTGAGGTTGGTTTACCAAGGATATCAGAGCTGAGGTTTCTATGATTCTGTTGGCTTTACTTTCATAGTTGCAAACAAGCTGCTGTAGCTCAGCCATCAAATTATGTTCCATGAAAGAATAAGGAGGAAATGTAGGATTTAGGAAAGGGATGGTATCTATATCAGAGATGCAAAGATTTTCCCAGAAAGCCTCAGTTCGGGTTTCTTGGCCAACTTTCACTGGTCAGAACTAACTGTCACAAAGTTACTACTAGCTGTCAGGTATACTAGTCAATGTATTTTAAATGAAAACTTGAAAACCTTGCTATCTTCCTTCTCCTCCACACTCTCTGCCCGCCCCCACTCCCCACCCCCCAAATAGGGGTTATCTTGTAAAGGAGGAAGAAGAGTGTGGATATCAGATATGGAACTCGTTGTATATGCCAAATATTCAGTTAGTACACTTTTAAATTTTTTAAATAATTGAGATATCATTCACTACCATAAAAACCACCTTTCGAAGGTATATAAATCAGTGGTTTTGTCCAACAAAGTTGTACAACCATCACCACTATAATTCCAGAATATTTTCATTACCACAAAAAGAAATTCTGTACCCATTAGCAGTCAATCCCTAGTCTTTGCAGCTACACTCTATTTGTATGGATTTACCTATTCTGGACATTTTATATAAAGACATCATATAATGTGTCCTTTTGCATCTGGCTTCTTTCATTTAGCATACTGTTTTTAGTGTCCACTAATGTAGTACATCACTTCTTTTTATTGTTAACTAATATTCCATTGTATGGATATACCACATTTTGTTTATTCTTTCATCAATTGACAGACATTTGGGTTTTTCTCTCTTTTTGGCTATTACAAATTATGCTACTATAAAAATTTGTGTGGAAGCTTTTCTGTGACTTTGTTTTTGATTCTTTTAGGTATAACCTGGGAGGGGAATTTTTCTGCTAAAATATTATACAAAATGGCTTCATCATTTCGTAATACTGCCAATGATTCATGAGAGTTTCAATTTCTCTACATTCTCACCAACACTTGTTATTATCCATCTTTTCGATAATAGTTATCCTAGTGGGGGTTAAGTTGGTATCTCATTGTGGTTTTGATTCGTATTTGACTTTGATTAGTAACATTTTAAATAATGTTTTAAATGTCATATTTTATAAATAGTCATCAGAACTATCTCGTGTCTATTGACTTTACTGGTCCTATTTCACATTTAAATGCTTATGATGACTTGCTCATGTTATTACCTTACAGGCGTCTTTAAACAAGATTATTTGAGATATATATAAACTTATAACATCTCTTTCCTTGAATTGTTGTATAGAGATTTAAGCCTAAGACAAAAAAAATTATATCTCTTTCTCTGTTTATCATATATTATCTTTTACTATGGACAGCTTTAACTAGTGGTTGTAATACTGGCAATGTAAAAAAGATATTCATATTAATATCCTAGCAGTGAAAAACAGTCCTATCATGTTTCCCATCAGTATGTCTGCCTATTGGTGTATAATTTCTGTGGGAGCTGAAAATGTAAAGTAAATACATTGTAAAAGTTCATTTTTAACTAGCTGTTAATATCAGTAAACAGTGTGTTCCACAATTCAGAGCTCTTAATTAAAATTGATATCTCATAGCTGAATGTTGGATTTCATATTATTCCAAGACTTCTAGCAAGAAAAATTAATAAATCTCTAAGGATAAAAAAGAGAGTGTTTTGAATTGATATGCTATTATACTTTCCAATGTCTGCTACCAAATTTTTCTTTGTTAAAGAAGAAAAATCAGGACTTCACCTAACTACAAATTAAGTAGTCAAGTTGAAAATTCTCTTGAACATAAAGAATATCGGTTATTCTTATTTACTGGAAGATAAGTCTCAATGTCACCAGTTTTAAAGAATAAGTAATATTTAAGCTCTAAGAGAGTAATGATTTGAATAAAATATGTATCATTTATATGTGTTGGAGTGTGTGGAGCCAAAGCTGTGAAGGGAGCAGATATAACCTATCAAAGAATCTGAAATATTTTTGAATTACTTTTTAAAGTTAAGCTCCACATGATTGAAGGTATATTGTTCAAAACCACATTTTAGATTTGAAGATGGAAAATAAACATATTCTAAGGGATAACTAAGGCACTTTTTATTTACAGTCTAAAGAAACTGAATTATATTTGCAGCTTAAACTATAAATATAAAAAAAGATAAATACCTATTTGTTTCAGTGAAGCGCTTTGCAAATTTGATTTTACTAGTGAATCTATAATTTTTATATCCTTCAGCACTCTTTGGTACACACAAATAGGCAGAGAAAGAAATGCAAATGCAACATTATTTCCCCATAAGTTGTTTTTAAAATTATTTTTTCATTTATTTTGGAAATTATAGAAAGTTTGGAAAAATAAAGAATAGTAGGTGGAAGAAAGAAAAATCACCCAGCAATGACCAATGTTAACATTTTAAAATGTTGTTCTTGGGGAGGTATTGTAGGCATCTCTCTTTGAAAGATTTCTTTGATATACCAAATAATGTATGTAAACTATTAGAAATAATTATGAATCCTATCCTATTCATAAGGAAAAATGTTATTACTCAGAGAAAATATTTTTATGATAGGAACTATGAAAATTTAGCTAGATGTATAAATGTAGGTGATTGAAATATCATTTTGACATTTACACTTTTTCAAAGCTTGTCATGTGTTGGTTATGAGTGTTTTTAGGAACATCCTTTGGCCAACTTGTGAGCTTGGTGTTATCTGAAATTTTCTTATTCCATAAAAACATACCTGACTCATTCTGTGGTTGCTGTACTGGCTTTTTAACCTGAAAAACTAATTTCAGATAGATTTTTAATAATGTAATGGCTTAATATGAATCTATTTTGCTTCTTATTGAAATATACTAAATGCAATTTGGTGACAGTGAACAAAATTTGTTCATTTGAAAGTTGTGTGGGACAGTTGGATTTTGTCATTTAAATTAATGTCACATAACTCTATATATGTATAAAATTTAGTGATCATTTATAAGAATACTATCATATTGTGAGCCCAAGACTTTAGAACAGTTAAATATTGCTACGATGATATACAGATGATTAATAATAATAATAATAATAATACCTGAGGAAAACAAGCATCACAGGGAGGGGAGGATGAGAGAGAGGCTAAAGTAGAAATGGGTCAGAGAGATATGTGATAACAATTATTAATATTATAAGCGAAGATTTTTCTATGTAGGAAGTTTGTCTATTGGTTCGGGTACTAAGGCATCACGACCAGATCTTAGTAATCTATTTCTATATCTTGACCTATTCTCTCCCCTACAAACTTTGTGGATTTATTTTTCTTTTGACAGATTTGCTGAAAGCAAAATTAAGAGTCCCCAACACTGGCCTTTTGAGCAATGGAGTTATTACTTTTAACAAATGTAAATTTTGTACATTAGAGACCTTTTTGGCAGTCTCTGATCTTTCTCTACAAAAACTGTTTGGCCAATGTTAGATGTTGCCATATTAAAGAAAACCACACACAATTAAAAATGACTCCAGAAGAACTGAAAATTAAAGTTCTCACTAAGTTCCTCTACTCTTCCCCTAAATTCATTGAGCATCCTTATAACCAGTGTTTTGAACTCTGCAGCTGGTAGATTGCTTTTCTGCATTTTGTTTAGTTCTTTTTCTGGAGCTTTGTTCTATTCTTTCATTTGGGACATGTTTCCTTGTCTCCCCATTTTGGCTGCCTTCCCGTGTTTGTTTCTAGGTATTAGATAGGGCTGCTATGTCTCCCAGTCTTAGTAGAGTGGCCTTATGTAGTAAGTGTCCTGTGGGGTCCAGTGTCACAGTCTCCCTGGTCACTTGAGCCAGGTGCTCCAGGTATGTTTCTTGCATGTGTTGTGTGGGCCCTTCTATTGTAGTTGATCCTTAGTTGCTGTTTGCATGTTAAAGAGAGGGATTGGCCCTTGGGCTGATTGGTTGAAGATTGACCAGTGACTACAGTGGAGGAGCTATAGTTCAGGGGCCGACCCTATGAAGCAGGACTTACTTTAGCAGGGCTCTGATGCCTGCCCAGTCTGCTCTTTGGATGTGTCATCCTCAGATGTGGCACTGGGCTGTGCTCCGACTTGGTCAGAAGCTGGTCTTTGGGTATGCTGGACATGGGGCCTCCTAGGATGGGCCCCACTGAAGGCCAAGTTCAGCTACAATCTGTGTCCTGCCTTAGGCTACCTGGCATGAGCCACCAAGCAATCCGAGATGGCTGCCACTCGCAGTGGTCTTGAAGGTGCCTCTAGAGGCCAAGACATGGATTGAGGCAGGCTCCCACTAGTGCTTGACTTGGGCTACTCACCAAGAGGTATGGGACATGCTGAGGCCAGATGCTGCTTGTTTGGATTTTGCGAACCTTTGAGAGGTTTTAGGAAAGTCCATAACATGAGCCAAGACAGGTTGTTTATATGGAAACAGCTTGGATAGGCACACAATTTGGATGGGGCGGAGCTCAGGGACTCACCAGGGCAGGGAGACCAGTGTTAGCCAGATTAATAGAGACTCGGATATGACAGCCGCCTGTATCTGCATGCTGGGTGGGAGGAGGGCTCAATAGAAGAACAACGGCTTCTGTTCAATGGCTTTAGCATTTCTCTCTGGAAAAAATCTGCCCCTTCTGCCCCTTGCACCCTCACCCCGAAGCCAGACAGTTCAGTTCCTTTTCATATGTTCCTGGCACTTTTCAAGCTGCTGCTCCAGCACTGGAGCTCATAGTGCATGAATCAGTTAGCAAGTCTGTGCATGGGCCCTTTAAGAGGCATGCCGGGTACTCCAGCCACCCTCTGTCTCACTCAGCCACAATCTTAGCTCATTTTCACAGACAGAAGTGATGGAGACCTCTCTTCCTGGCACTAGAACCCTGGGCTGGGGAGCCTGGTGTAGAGCTGAGACCCCTTGTTCTTCTGGGGGGACCTCCTGAGCTATCTCTCTTGATTTTAAACTATCACACCTGGGTGTGGGACCAGCCTGTTCTATGCCTCTATCCCCGCTACCAGTCTTGAAGTGGCTTCTTCTATATGTCCTTAGTTGTAGAATTTCTATTCAGCCAGACTTCAGGTGATCCTCAATGATGGTTGTTCTGTAATTTAGATAAAATTTTGATGTGGTTGTGAGAGGAGACAAGCACAATATTACCTACTCTGTCATCTTGACCAGAAATCCCACTGATTCATTACTCTTAAATATTTACAAAAAAAACATTTACATTTGTAAGCTTAAGTTGCATTAAAGTTGTTCCTCTTATTGTTAGCCAGTGAAAAGAAGGTTAATATGAATCTACTTAGTTGGATTTCAAGCAGATGTGATAATTCTGTCATTGGCATTGCCAGTGTTTGTTAAAGAAGTGAAAGGATCTGGAGAAAAATTCTGTTTTACTTTTTCTTCTTTTTTAAAAAACATTTTGCTGAGATGTGCCCATCCAATTGTGTGCCCATCCAAGCTGTTTTCGTATAATCATTTTTTTTTTTTAAACAGCACTATTTTCTTGGTTATAAATGCTTGGTGGAAATGTTGTCCTAGTTATTTAGAGTGGTAGATACTAAGCTTTTATATATGTTTGTCTTTATATGTTTATATGTGTTTCTATTTTATGTATATATATGTTTATTTGCATTGATTAGTTAAACAATTGGTGCTATTTTGTCTGGAGTTATCATGTCATTTGTTTGTTTACTTTTTTGTTGTCTATTTCTTCCACTAGAATATAAGCTCCATTAGAGTAGGGATTACATTATTGCCTTTGTTACTTTTTGTTGTTACTACCTAGAATAGTACTTTGGGCATAGTAGGTGTTCAGTAAACATTTAATGAATGAATGAATAAATGAATGATATATCTAAATATACTCTACTTGGCCTTCGGAGACTTCATTTATTTTCCTTTCCTTTGGCATTTTATGCCTTTTAACAATTTTATTCAAGAAGAAGGTGAAAATAAGCTAAATGAACTCAGAAATATGCAGATAGAAATTATGGGTTAGCCACTTATTTCTTACTGACTCTCTGCCAAAAATTTCTTAAAGAAGGTCAGGTGGGTATAAAGGACCAATTTCTTATTCCCAAATGTGTAATTGTTTCTTCAAAAGAAGTATATGCAGAAAGCCAAGTTTTTATTGAAAATTGAATGCTATATTGGTAATCAACTAGGTGAATAACATTCCCTAAAAAACAAAATACGCATGATTTATAAAGTAAGGTGAAGAGTGAACCTAAAATGCAATTTTCTTACTAAAAAGCAGATTTAGGATAGAATGTTTCAAATTGTTTCGAAATCTCTGGTGTCTCTAGACTGATGGTTGGAATTTTATAATTACATCATTTTATATCTATTTAAGACTGTCTAGCAAGCTTGGTTTCCTAGATTGCTAGCTCCCTTCTTTCCATTTAATTAGTCTGAAATGGTAAAAGTCTGAAATTCATTTAGGGACTTTGGGACAGCTTTATTTGACAGAGAATCTCTTAAAATGTGACTCTTGAGTACATTAAATGGTCATTAGGGACTGAATAGATAAAGCATCTTATCAATAGTGTAGGTTCTCTCTGAGATTGAAACTTACTCCCAGAAGAGTTTATGTTCTAATGTGAAGCTAATTAAAAATACAAATCCATAACATTAGGAGTTATAGGGATGGTAAAATTAGCTTTGATTCTTCTAATCTTGAAATATCTTAAGAGAGGACATAGAAAATGAAGGCTATTAAAAGCTAATGAGAATTAAAACCTACTTTTATGCCAACATTGCTAGCTAAATGTAGCTAAAAAGTGAATTTAGATCAGTGAAAACATGTTTCAAAATAGTACATGTTTTAAAAGTGAAAAAAATCTGAAAAACTAAAAAGGATAATATTAAGCATGTAAAGCAGTTTATCATTTGTTTTTTAAGAAAGATGTATTCATTTTCAGAGCAAAGGGCTCCTTCAGAAGTTAAAAAATATCTGTAACAGGTATAGTAAGAGATACACCTTTTAGGAATCAGTGAGCTTTGAATTTTTAGTAATGCACCATTACTCTATTGAAAGAAAAGCTTCAAAATATTTTCAAACCTCATATACTGATGTGGAATTCCAAATGAGTCTTATTAAATCATAATGAAATCTTTAACTGTGTCAGATGAGTCTTTAATAATGTATTTTATTTTTGCCACAAGGAAGGGAAATATACATATATGTTTATTTATAATATATATAAAATTACATAAATATATAAATTAAAAATGCATGTATAAAATCTCCACTAGTTAGAGAGTTTTTAGGAAACTTCAACCATGGTCCAAAGTTAAAAAAAAAACACTTCTGAATTAGAATTGAATTTCTTAACTTTCAGAGATTTCATTATTAAATATATACACTTGGTCCTACAAGAGTTCAATCTATGTTAAAGATATTCTCTTTGAAGGTCTGTTGTACAACTTGTGCTGATAGTTAACAATACTGTAAAGTACATTTAAAAAAATTTTAAGAATATAGATCTCATGTTACATATTTTTTTACCACAATAGAAAAATATATTTATTTGAAAGGTTATCTATTATCTATCTATCTATCTATCATCTATCTACCTGTCAATCAATCATCTATCCATCCACCCACTCTCCATCTACCTCTTACCTATGGATAAATATTAAACTAGCAATTTATTAATATTCAAGAGATTACAAATAAAATAAGTCCCATGTCAAAAAATATTGTCTTACTGTTTTTATGATTATGTCCAAATATCTTTTTCAGGACACTCAACATCTGTTCTGTAGGTGGTTTTGATAACTGTAATCTATCAGTGAACTTTTTGCATAATCACCAGTTGAGTAGATATAACATTTCATGTATATAATTTAATATTTGGTAGTAAATTGGAATCTTGAGTTTCATATCCTTCTTTAAAATCAAATATTTTAAAAAATTTACACCAATTATTTGAAAGCTCTTGATTTTTAATTAAAATTATTTTTTTCTAAACATATTTTTTCATGAAAGATTTTAACAAAATTTTAACCATAAAATTAGCCTCCCTTCCATACAATTCGATTACATGGTATCATCTTCAGAATTCATCTATTTTAGAATTATGTAACAGAATTTTTGTGATATACTTATTATGTCTGTATATAGGGATATGATGAGGGCAGAATGATCAACATTGTATAACCTTACTTATATATGGACTTTAAAAAGTTGAAGTCATAGAAACAGAGAATAGAATGCTGGTTATCAGGGGCTGGGCTTGGGGAAAATGGAGGGGAAGTTGGTTAAAGGCTACAGATTTTCAGCTTATAAAATGAATAAGTTCTGGTGATCTAATGTACAGCATGGTGACTATAGTTAATAAAACTTTTGTATAGTTGAAATTTTCTAAGAAAGTGGATGTTGAGTGTTCATACTCTCCCCTCTAAAAGGTAACTATATGAGATGATGGATGATTTAATTAACTTAATTGTGGGAATCATTTCACAATGTATACATATATCAAAGCAGCACATTATGCACTTTAAACATAAACAATTTTATTTGTCAATTATGCCTTAATAAAGCTGGAAAAATATTCTCCAGTATTTTTAATTCTCTATGCATATTCTGTTTTGGAGTCTTTTATGTCACTCTATAGAAGAACAAATATACTTGACATTTACTTATCTATTGCTGTATAATGTCCAAATACTGCTTTTAAATTTTCAAGTACTGCCACCTCCTATATTTAAGTAAGTTGGTATAACATGTTTACCAAATTTTAATAAAAGCACTAAAACAAAAGCAATTATTTTTCTACTGTAGGATGTGTATCCGCAAATTTTCAGAGTACCAAGAACACTGCTGATTTTTTTATATCAATTTGAAGAATGATTAAGCCCATTTTTAATAATAATAATTTTTTATTTTTCAATTATAGTTGGCATACAATACTATATTAGTTTCAGGTGTACAATATAGTGATTAGACATCTCTATAACTCACAAAGTGATCACCCCAATAAATTTAGTGCCCCTCTAACACCGTATATAGTTATTACAATATTGGCTATATTCCTTATGTTATATTTCCTATCTCCAAGACTATTTGTAACTACCAATTTGTACTTCTTAATCCTCTCCCCACTCTTCACCAATCTCCTCAACCCTCCTCCTATCTGGTAACCCTCAATATGTTCTTTGTATCTATGAGTTTGTTTCTGTTTGTTCGTTTTGTTCTTTAGATTTCACATATACATGCAATCATATGGCATTTGTCTTCTATCTGACTTACTCCACTCAGTGCACTACCCTCTAGGTCCTCCATGCATTATTTTTTCCCATCCCCTTACTTTTAGTCTGTGAGTATCTTTTAATCTGAAGTGAGTCTCTTGTAGGCAGCATATGTAAGGGTCTTGTTTTCTTATCCATTCAGCTTCTCTATCTATTGATTGGAGCACTTAATTCTCTTTCATTTGAAGTACTTGTTAATAGATATGTAGTTATTGTCATTCTTTATTCACATTTTTGCTACATTTTTTCCTTCTTTCTTAAGTCCTTCCAACATTTCCTGTAATGCTGGCTTGGTGATGATGGACTCCTTTAGCTTTTTCTTGTCTGGGAAGCTCTTTATCTGTCCTTTGACTCTAAATGATAGCTCTGTAATCTTGGTAGTAGATCCTGAATTTTTTTGTGCCAAGCCCTTCTGTTCTGAAAAATTTCTTTTGAGAAATCAATTGCCAGACTGATGGGAGCTTCCTTGAAGGTAACTAACTGCTTTTCTCTTGCTGCTTTTAAGATCTCTATTTGTATTTAACCTTTGGCATATTAATTATGAAGTGTCTTGGTGTGGTCCTCTTTGGATTCATCTTTTTTTGGGACTCTTTGAGCTTCTGGGGTTGTATCTCTATTTCTTTCACTAGGTTAGGGAAGTTTACCATCATTATTTCTTCAAATAGGTTTTCAACTTCTCGCTCTGCTTCTCTTTCTGGTACCCCTATAATGTGAATGTGTCATGTTTGATGTTATCTCATAGGCTTCTTATATTATCTTCATTATTTTGGATTCTTTTTTCTCATTGCCATTCTCATTGGGTGTCCTCTGGTACGCCATCCTCTATATCAGTGATTCAATCCACCGCTTCCTCCACTCTGTTTATTCCCTCTAATATACTCTTCATCTCAGGTATTATATTCTTCATTTCTTTTTTTTAGATTTTATTTTATTAGTTTCAAGTGTACAATACATTGGATAGATATTTATATAGTTTATAAAATGATCCCTCTAATTGCTCTTTCTCTCCTCTGGCTCTCCACCTAGCCAATGCTTTAATGCTAACTGCATTCCCTATGCTATGTTCCCTATCCCCGTAACCATCTATCAACTACTAATTTGTACTTATCCAATTATGATGGGCATTTTGGTTGCTTCCATATCTTGGCTATTGTAAATTGTGCCACCATGAACATAGGGGTGCATAGATCTTTATTAATTATCGTATCGTTTTTCCTTGGATAAATACCTAGAAGCGCAATTGCTGGGTCAAAAGGAGTTCTATTTTTAATTTTTTGAGGACCCTCCAAATTGTTTTCCATAGTGGCTATACCATTTCCAATCCTACCAACAGTGTATGAGGGTTCCCTCTTCTCCACATCCTTACCAACACTTCT
>NW_006436284.1:464318-467294 GCF_000325575.1 Pteropus alecto
CTTTACTCAGCCGTGGGAGATTGTATGTTTCTAGGAATGTGTCCATTTCTTCCAGACTTATCTGTTGGCATATAATTGCTCATACTATTTTCTTATGATCTGTTATATTTCTGTAGAATCCGTGTTACTTCTCTTCTTTCATTTCTGATTTTATTTATTTGAGTCCTCTCTCTTTTTTCCTTGATGAGTCTGGTTAAGGGTCTGTCAATTTTGTTTATCCTTTCAAAGAACCAGCTCTTGGTTTCATTAACCTTTTGTTTTGTTTTTCTAGACTCTATTTTATTTATTTCCACTCTGATCTTTATTGTTTCCTTCCTTCTATTTACTTTGGGCTTTGTTTGCTGTTCTTTTTTTAGTTCTTTTAAGTGTAAGGTTAAATCGTTTATTTAAGCTTTTTCTTGATTCTTGAGGTAGGCTAGTACTGCTGTGAATTTCCCTCTTAGGACTGCTTTGGCTGCATCTATAGATTTTTTTGGGATTTTTTATTTTCATTTGGCTAAAAGTATCTTTTGATTTTTTCCTTAATCTCATTTTAATCCATTCATTGTTTAGTAACATGTTATTTAACCTTGATGTGTTTGTGTGCTTTTCAGTTTTTTTCTTGTAATTCATTTCTATTGTTTTACCATAATGGTCAGAGAAAATTCTTGATATGATTTCAATCTTTTTAAATTTAATGAGACTTGTTTTGTGGCCTAACATGTGGTCAGTCCTGGAAAATGTTCCATGTGCACTTGAAAATAATATATATTCTACTGCTTTGGGATAGAATACTCTAAAGATATTAAATCCATCTGTTCTATGTGTCATTTAAGGCCACCGTTTCTTTGTTGATTTTTCTATCTGGAAGATCTATCCATTGGTGTCCGTGGAGTATTAAAGTCCTCTACTATGACTATATTACTGTAAATCTCTCCCTTTATGTCAGTCAATATTTGCCTTATATATCTACGTACTCCTATGTTAGGTGTGTAAATGTTTATAAGTTAAATCATCTTGTTGGATTGGTCCCTTTATCATTATGAAATTTTCTTCTTATTCTCTTATTATAGCCTTTGGTTTAAAGTCTATGTTGTCTGATACAAGCATTGCTACCCAGCCCTATTTGCATGAAATATTTTTTCATCCCTTTACTTTCAGTCTGTGTGTGTCTTTCAATCTGAAGTGGGTCTTTTCTAGACAGCATGCATATGGGTATTGTTTTCTTATTCATTTAGCTACTCTGTGTGTTTTGATTAGAACATTTAATTCATTTAAAGTTATTGATAGCTACATAGTTATTGCTATTTTATTATTCATATTTACGTTCTTTCCCCCCCTCTTCTTCTTAAAGAAGTCCCTTTAACATTTATTATAATACTGGTTTGGTGGTGATGAACTCCTTTGGTTTTTTTCTTGTCTGAGAAGTAATGTCTTCTTAAGTGGTTTAACTAAATGAGTCCTGTGTCACTAGTCTCAAAATTAAAAAAAATATAGTTCAAACTCCTTAGTTTGGATCTAAATTATTCAGAATCTATGATGATGTGATCTGAGACAAACCTGAGTTTATTTTGCACAGTATCTGAGAGAATGGATTCTGAGTAAATTATTAGCTTTAATGGTATCACAAAGGGAATCATATTTTCATAAGGAAACATAGATGTTAAGAAACTGTCTCAAAGTCATGCACTAATTGGTAGTGGAGACAGGACTCCTAATTTTATCAGAGACAATTTATCAGAAGGACGTTTTCAGGCAATTACAAAATTTATTTGTATATAGAATTTGATGAAAGCTTACAAATTTTCAGATTCATCTACATTTTACTATGTGTACATACACCCACCACTCTTATTTAACACAATATGACTATTTTACCCAATTTGGAGGTACATATTTCTAACTAAATGAAGTTTGAGAGTAATTGAGAGAGTGAGAAGACCTTTGTAGAACTGTAGTATCATTGTTAAGCAACCCAAAATTAAATTTAGTCATAGGGTAAACTGATATGAGGAATGTGGCTAATGTTGTCTGAGGAAATGGAAAAACATGCAAAGAGTTTATGAAAACGATAAATAAGAGGTTATGGAAGTGTTCACCTATTTATACATAAACTGGCCTACAGACTGTTAAATCAATTTAACTCCATGTTTGTATACATGGTAGGGACTGGTTGGTTACCCAATATGGACTTTAAAAGAACAAACAAGAATGGAAATGCTTTATGTCTGTGTTTTGAGTAACACAGAAGAAATGATCGGTGATGTAGACATCAGGGACTGCTTAACAGAGTGATAGGCATGATAATTCAGTTAGATCATAATTGAGAATCAAGTGAGACCCAGAAAAGTAATACCTATGCTGATGATTACCAAATTAGAGTAGAGAAAATGTTAAAAAGAAAGGTGATACTTAAATATACAATCAAGGAAGGAGACTCAGGAGGACAAAAATAAAAATAAAAAAAGAAATGGCCACCAAAAATATTCATTAATTTGGTTTTAAAATTTTAGAGTAATTAAATCACGTTTTATAATCCAGGGAAATTAAAAATAAAATGTGTGAATTAAAATATAAAGTGCAGATGGGGGCTCGGAAAGATTACAGAAGGAAGCTAAAACAGAATAAAATGATAATAGAAACTACATTGACAAAAGTAAATATCAGTGCACAAGAAGCTAACATAAATAAAGTAAAACTTTTTTCAAGATCCTACCATAGAAAATCTCAGAGATATATTCAACTAGGTCTAGAAAAATGGCAAGTAAAACCCACGGGTAGAGGAAGTGGGTATATTGTTAAAATAGGAAAATAATTTTTAAGTTGAATTGATAGTAAATATAGCTTAACCTGCCCTCTTATCTTTGATAATACAAATAATTATTCTACCTAGGGACAGAATAAAGATCATAATTTGTTTGTGCTTTAGAGAGATTCCGTGTAGAGCACCACATAAAGATTGACCTATTACTGAGCTGGGGACTTTGCAACTCCTCC
>NW_006436284.1:467845-471613 GCF_000325575.1 Pteropus alecto
CAGATTCTTCTACATTTTACTATGTGTACATACACCCACCACTCTTATTTAACACAATATGACTATTTTACCCAATTTGGAGGTACATATTTCTAACTAAATGAAGTTTGAGAGTAATTGAGAGAGTGAGAAGACCTTTGTAGAACTGTAGTATCATTGTTAAGCAACCCAAAATTAAATTTAGTCATAGGGTAAACTGATATGAGGAATGTGGCTAATGTTGTCTGAGGAAATGGAAAAACATGCAAAGAGTTTATGAAAACGATAAATAAGAGGTTATGGAAGTGTTCACCTATTTATACATAAACTGGCCTACAGACTGTTAAATCAATTTAACTCCATGTTTGTATACATGGTAGGGACTGGTTGGTTACCCAATATGGACTTTAAAAGAACAAACAAGAATGGAAATGCTTTATGTCTGTGTTTTGAGTAACACAGAAGAAATGATCGGTGATGTAGACATCAGGGACTGCTTAACAGAGTGATAGGCATGATAATTCAGTTAGATCATAATTGAGAATCAAGTGAGACCCAGAAAAGTAATACCTATGCTGATGATTACCAAATTAGAGTAGAGAAAATGTTAAAAAGAAAGGTGATACTTAAATATACAGTCAAGGAAGGAGACTCAGGAGGACAAAAAATAAAAATAAAAAAAGAAATGGCCACCAAAAATATTCATTAATTTGGTTTTAAAATTTTAGAGTAATTAAATCACGTTTTATAATCCAGGGAAATTAAAAATAAAATGTGTGAATTAAAATATAAAGTGCAGATGGGGGCTCGGAAAGATTACAGAAGGAAGCTAAAACAGAATAAAATGATAATAGAAACTACATTGACAAAAGTAAATATCAGTGCACAAGAAGCTAACATAAATAAAGTAAAACTTTTTTCAAGATCCTACCATAGAAAATCTCAGAGATATATTCAACTAGCTCTAGAAAAATGGCAAGTAAAACCCACGGGTAGAGGAAGTGGGTATATTGTTAAAATAGGAAAATAATTTTTAAGTTGAATTGATAGTAAATATAGCTTAACCTGCCCTCTTATCTTTGATAATACAAATAATTATTCTACCTAGGGACAGAATAAAGATCATAATTTGTTTGTGCTTTAGAGAGATTCCGTGTAGAGCACCACATAAAGATTGACCTATTACTGAGCTGGAGGACTTTGCAACTCTTCTGAGGATGTGGTGCTTCCTTTGGCAGAACTGATGTAGTGGAGAAAGTGTTGGCCCTAAAGTCAGCAGGCCTTGGTCTAGTCCAGGTCTGCTACTCAGAAGCTGCATGAATTTGGAGAAATTATGTTCGTTATGGGTTCAGTTTCTTCAAAGTTATTTGGTAGATAAAACCATGTCTCAGTTCCTTTTAAGCTGAAGTATATGGAAAAAGAAAATATAAAAATGAAAACAAAATTGCCCATTCACCTGTTCCTGTGCAACAGAAATCTGAGGCTTAAAAAGAGAAGTCTCCTGATTTCTTTCTTTATTCCCTGAGCTCTGATCCTAGTAGTAACTCTAAGACCAAATGCTAGGTTGGGAATTTCACAACAATGCAGAGGAATATTTTGTGAGATTCTTAAAATCTTGCAATTTTGTTGAATCCTTGCTTAGAGATGGGGTTGGGAAGCTTAGGCACCACTGTGAGCACAATCATTATACTCACTCATCTATCAGCAGAACTTTATTTGGAGTCTACCCAGTGCTAGGCATGTATTAGTGTGGTTAGATACAATGTAATGAAACACCACTCTTAACTCCTGAAGAACCCTCTATAATAAACTGAATTCATGCATTACATCAGTGGAGATGAATACGGTATTGTTGAACAGCAACTTGGATGGTTTTATGAAGGAAATTAAAACATTAGTGCACTTATGTTTTAATAACTGCTACTTGCTGCATCTTTATGAACTGAACATTATATTGATTATATTAGTTATTAGGCACATCACCGGTATAACAACTACTTTGTCGGGGGAAAGAATAAATTGCCATATTTACATATACATTGATTTTCAGGCATATCTCCGTCTTTGAACTCTTAAGATATGAAAGAAGCATAATTTAGAATTCAAGAAATAGAGTGGACCAACAAAGAATAAAATAGTTAATTCTCGTGTACCTGGTTTTGGAGATGAGTACAGCTATAGAGAGTGATAAATCACAAAATTACCCTAAACTAGAAGTATTAAATAATGCATTTCTCTTCTTAGAATAGTATATAGAAAGACATTTGACAATCCAGGCATCTGTAGCCTTTCAAAGAAATCACAAGACCATTTGCAAAAATCTCATTTGTGAAGAGCTAGAAAGCAATGCAGCTTTCTCATGTCAACTTGCGTTATTTATCCCAGATACACATTCCCCACTGAATAGGCCAAAAGGCTGTTGAACAGGCCAAGCTGAGTTGCCACTGTTGGGTTCTCATTTAGAGTAGAAAGTGAAGGTATAGAGGGAGAGGATAGAAAAAATTATTTCTTTTTATATATTATCTACACATCAGGGATAATTGCAAGTCATAAGTGTAAATAATTTAACTGAAGATGGTGGCAAGCTGTTTAACCATTTGCAACTATAAACAGAATGGGGAAGTACATTTCTAAGCTGATGCTTTGAAAATATTCACATCACTCAATGCACAGGATGGTTGATGTATTTGTTTTTTTGTTTTGTGTTGTGTGTGTTTTGCAGAAATCACATTTCTTGTTTCTCCAAAAATATACCACACATGTAATTCCACATATTTACTTTTCATGGGACTAAATACATGCACATACAATTTTTAAAGCATAATTTCTTGGAAAACTAAGTTTCAAGTAATATGTATAGTAAGCTTTGGGCCAAGTAGATGTAGAAATGGATCTTGAGTGCAAAATCTGATTTGGACAGCAAATTGTCCACAGAAATTGCTGCCAAAAACAGTAGTAGTAGGTCAGAATTTCTTCCGTATAAGCTTATGGAAAAATTTTCTACATCAGGTATATGGTATGTCATATGACTAAAATCATGTTAAAATAAGCCAATAAACTATTTGTTTTAAAATATGCTTGTACTTAACATATTTTAACTTAATTAAAAGCCTGTGGGCTAGAATTATGCCATATCTGATTCTGTAGGATTTTTCTTATATAAATCATGCATCCATTCATTCAATTATTTATTCAGCTAAAATTTATAGAACAAGGCAGGAAATAGTAAAAATTATAAAGTAATATAACAGTGCTCTTATTGTTGTAAATACATAGTGTGGTGGGTTTTCCTGACTTGGTCTAAGGGAAGAGGGACAGGGAAAACTCTGCAGAGGGGTGAGAAACATATAGTTTGATGTGAGAATGCATGATCGTATTAGAATGTGAGATTTCTTCACAGATGGAGCAGACTCAGCAGTACTGTTAAAAGTAGTAGGTCTATAAATTGTTAGTTACAAGTCCCCAAAGAGATGAGCTTGTGCCAGGATTTAGAGCAATGCCTTGGTTCCTTCATTGAGAAAGAATGATTACCACCTTCCTCCCTGCCCCCCTCTCCTACCCCCACAAAAAAAGAAAAGTCAGCTGAATTAAGCTGTGTGCTTAGTGACCTGTGACCTTCTGGTGCAAGCTTCTTATCTCCCTATGGACAAAAAATAAACAAGTTGCAAACTGCCATCATTGGGGACCACAATTTGAGGACCATTTGAGTAGGAGATATACTGGAAAAGGGCAAGACTGACTTGAGGAATTTAAGTTGGAGGTATTAAATAGATCAAACCAAATTAGTGT
>NW_006436284.1:471639-514289 GCF_000325575.1 Pteropus alecto
GAATAAATTCCAGGAATATCTAGGAGGAATAATATATAAATTGGGGAATAAATGGAAATAAAGTTGAGGGTAAGCAAGATTGAGTATTTCAAAATAGTGGCTTAGGCAATTGGTATTCATCAACACAGGTATACATGAAAAGTTTAGTGGCAAAATAATGGGGTTCAGTTCTGATTATGTTGTGTGTAAGATAGATGACTATGAATATGTAGATATTTGGATATATACATCAGGATCTCAGGCAAGAGGTCTTGACTGATAGATTTAAAAGTCAATAAAATTAAGTGTAGATCAAATCTTGGTTGTATATGAGATTACCCAGGGAGAGTAAAATAAAGTAGAAAGAGAAGAGATGCAAGGATTGCGTTTGGGGGACAACATTTTCTGAATTCTGGAGAGATCAAGTAGGGAGAAAAAGTAAATGTTTCAATTCTGTTTAGAGATATACTGTATAGAATTACTGTAAATCATACATAGCTTAACAGAAAAGGGAAAAAGTTTACCTTAAATTTGGAAAAATAAAACATTAAGGAACGAGTAATGTTTCAAAGAAAAAGTTGTAAAGAAAATTATAATCATCCTTATCAGTTCATTCACTCTAATATTATTAATTTTAGTTCTTTTTGAATCCAGTTTTTCCATTAGTTTTGGGCATTCTTACTCAGTTCCATGTTCTGATCTTAAAGATATCAGAAACATATTCTATACACTTGTCAGAGTGCTTCCATGAATCTCTCTGAAGACGAAGCACCTTTGCAAAAGCATCAGAGTAAAACAATAACTCAGTAAATGACACAAAGACTTAAAAAACTGGCCATGGTTAAAGATCTCATAGAATTTATTTGATAAGGAAATGAAGTTATTTCTGTGGCATAAAATAATTTGGGATAATAACTGGACAATGAAAGTCTTGACAAATTTCTAAAAACTTCAGTTTCTGGAATGCTTATATTAGTACATATATCCATACACATACCTTAAGAAGGAAAATTACAAAAAGTTAAAAGAAAAACACCTTTCACAATCTCTTATCAAGAGCACACCTATAGTCCAAGAAAACTTTTTTTTTTAATAGAGAGAAAACAAAATTCTAATTTTGCACAAATGTACTTTTAATGTTAAAACTCATTCTTTAACAACTTAAATCCATTTCAATTTTAGTCAGCTTGGTGACACATAAAACTTCTTTTCCAAGATTCCTTTTCTACAAACCTTCTGCAACTTTTTGAAAATACATTCAGGTTTTGTCCTACAATTTTTTCTCTTTCTCTTTCTGGAACAACTGGTCATTCTACTTTCCTTACCTACTTTTCATACATAGTTGTTCCCTTATTATTTCTAAGTATTTTTAACCACATATATTGATTACAATTCTTAACATTTATAATTCTTTATTCTTAGTGAAAACAAAGAAATAAGCAGTGTGGTTTGTTTCACTAGCATTCCGTGGATTGGCAAGTTTATAAATACATTTCACAATTTCTAGAATTATATTCTTCCTCATAGTAAAATTTTCAGTGTGGCACAAAACATACTTATTAATAGACACAAATATCTTTAGTTCCTCTGTAAAAGGAAGCCAAAAGAGAATGAACCAATGTTTAGTAACTATTTCAATATCGCATCTTATTTGGAAATAAGTTAGAATGAATATACTTATCTCAATATAACTTTAAGGTTTCAAAAAGGTTTTCAAGTTACCAAAAAGATTTTAAAAACTATTACGTGAACATACCATAAAGGACAATTATTGTTGAAACTTCATTTATAAAGTTTTATTATACTTATATCTATTTAATCCACTTGTTTTTAACAATTATGTTTGTATTACTCATTATTTCACAAGACATCAATAGCTAACTATTGTCTCATCTTTCTTGCTGACAAATTTAGTAACTGAGATAACATGAGCGTTTTTAACTTTTGGTAAACCTAGGTATAATAAAAATGTATTTAGTTATGATAACTCTAAAGACATGCCTATTTTATTTAACTAGATTACATAAACTTGGAAAACATTTGGGTTAGTTTCTGTATTCTAAGAACATACTTGATTTATATAAATGTTTGTTTATCTTTCAGACAATTAAATAGAGTTCTTTCCAAATTAATTTTGGCAATACCATATCTGGCTGCAAATGAGGTACAACCTACATTTCTGTCTGGTCATTTTTTTGGGGGTCCCCAACCTGGGAGTTAGCCAAGCCAAGTTCTCAGAAAACAAAGTGAGACAAACAAAAAAAGAATAGATGCCCTCGGGAAAGGAAAGGTAGATATTCAATGTTTTTCCTGCCACTCTGAATTTGGAATAGAAGGGACGACATGAAATTTCACCTTTCTCTTTCAACTGAGCATCACAGGTAGAGATCTGGGAGAGCTAACTTTGGTAAGAATTCTTACCCTTTGCCAAATTATGCCAGTTTTCCCAGGATGAGAATATGCAGGCTCTGGAGCAAGCATGGGTATCCCAGCTGGTCTTATCCTGGTCACCAGAAACTATAGAGGAGGAAAAATAATTTTTCCTCTACACTTTATAGTGGGCACCTGGCAGAGACCCTTCTTTCTCTAGGGTACCTGGTAAATAGATATACTTATCTAAGATGGTTAAAAGTCTCCATTATGACCACTGTATTTCAAGATAATCTTTGATAAGGTTAGCTTACTTGTTTAGCCTTAAAACAAAATCTTATTCACCTGAAGCCTCACACTGGCTCCAGTCCAGTTTAAGTCAGATACTGTCTGACTCAATCCAGCTTGTAAGTCAGACCCAGTTTGGTTTTTAAGTTGGACCCAGTTAGACTCAGGTTGGTCCTGAAAAAGAAATGCTCAATTAAAGTCTGAAAGCCCATAATACAAAAGCTGTAGATACTTACCCATGACCGTTAGGGGTAGCAAGAAAGCAAGGAGCTCCAGTTACCTATGTCTGGTTGCTCTTGGGGTCTCCTTTGGTTCCTTCTTCTGTTATCAGAAATGTTAAAAGATAAAGTGAGGCATGTTAAAACATTTGAGTTTGAGCAAAAATCAATTCAGCTTGGCCAGCACCAAACCAGAAGTGGTTCAGAGTGCTCCCATTCTGATAACTTCTATGAAGCAAAGCTATATGGTGACTCTAATAAGTTCAGTGAAGAGGGGAAGAGCAAGATCCAAATTAGTGAGTCCTGTCATTGATTTATAGTTTATTATTGTTTGGTAAATTCATTTCCTATTTTTCCTCATAGTTTTAAATTTCCTTGTAAATGTTAATCCACAGCTTTTACTAGAAGAATAATGGTTAAACAAGTAGATCAATATCCTGAGATACCTTGAGTTCTTGATTCACCACTTAACTAGTTAAACAAACTTGGAATAACTCTCTGAGCCTTAAACTTTCTTATAGGATTTTTAAAGAGGTTGATCCAGATAATACATTTGTAATTATTTTGTAGGATAAATAGAATAGAACAAATGTTGGTAGTTACTATTTTTGGAAGTTATTTCCATGTGGTGTATAGAAATTTCACTGGACTTGAGTGTTAGGCTTGAGTTATTAGTTGTGTTCTTGGTTCTGTCACTAATGATATCAATTTGTATAGTTACTTATTTTGCTCTTAGTGTCTTCTTTGGTAAAATGAGAATAATAATACTTACCTCACAAGCATGTAGAAAGTGGGAAATGCTTAGTGATGCATCAAGCATGGGTTGGTCAATCAAACCCCAGTATTAGCTCTTTCAGGTTCTGAGTTTGTAATTGCAAGTGGTTGTTTTAGTTTAAGAAATAACAAGTAAGAGTTTTTTTCACTTTGTAGTGGGCCTAACCTGTCTAGACAGCTAGCAGTTAAGGGTTGAATACTTGCTCAACTTTCCAGTCTTGTTTTGGGCAATTTTCCCGGTAGTTCCCTGGGTTCCAGCAATAGTCAACTAGTTGTATTTGCCTTAATGTTGCTCCTGTGCTTCTGTATGTGCTATATATTCTGAGCAAAAAGACTTTTCCTCTTTATTAGTTCAAAGAACTCCTACTTATTCCTTAGGATTAAATTTAAGAGTCACTTCTCCAAGGTAGAAGTGTGTATCCCTCAGCATTTACCACATTGAATTAAACTGTTGGTGCGGTTGTCTTCTATATATAGGTGGTAACAAATTCCTTTTGTTTTAATGATTGTTTCTTATATTTTAAAATGACCTCACCATTAGGGTATAAATGAGAAATTGTTTTGAGTTTTCTATTTAAAATATGTCTGAATTCTCATAATTATAAAAATTTATCAATTTGTATTAAGCATTTACCACATTGAATTAAACTGTTGGTGCAGGTGTCTTCTATATATAGGTGGTAACAAATCCCTTTTGTTTTAATGATTGTTTCTTATATTTTAAAATGACCTCACCATTAGGGTATAAATGAGAAATTGTTTTGAGTTTTCTATTTAAAATATGTCTGAATTCTCATAATTATAAAAATTTATCAATTTGTATTATATAAGGAGCTTGTCAGTCTTGACTTTCTGACCTTTGGAAAATTAGGCACTTTCTTTTTATTTAAGGAGATGAAAAATGGTCAGCTCTACCTTTTAGGGGTGAGAATATTCCACAATGGAGGAAATACCATTTATATTGACAGCTGCATGGTTTGTTGACTACTTGGCTGGAATTTTATAAAAGGAGAATTCATTAAGTGACATTTAAGCCCTGCAACTCTCTGTCATTCTTATCATCATATTTTGTGGCAAATGAGAAGATGACATTTGTATAGAAACATAAAGATAAGGGACCCTCGGTTGGGGGGCATCTGGAAATAAATAAGTGGATTCTGTTATGTGATTACAGTGGTGCAATGTTTTCTGCTCTGAAAAAATGTCTGAGTTGGGTTTCCTGATTTTAGCATGTGGCAGGGAGGGCACTATTGCAAAGCTCTGTCCTGTCGGGCTATATTTCAGAGTGGGCGGTGTGAAGTACAGAAAGAACATGGATCATTTCATAAACTATATAAATGTCTAACCAATGTACTGTATACTTGAAACTAATAATAATAAAAAAAAACCCATGGAACTCAGTGTCAGAGATTGAATTCCAGAAGTTGGAATTTTCATATAGCCTGTAATGAATTATATGACTCTACTTTCTCAAACTCGCTTTCTTTATTTTTAAATGGTGTCTGCTTCATCGGTTTGTGCTGAGGACTGAATAGAATTACTTAGGCAAATAAAGTGATATGCAAGTGGAATAATTTTGATACGGATCTCTTGAAAATGCAGTCATTTTAAGCTAAAGAAATTAATTTCTTGTTGTTAAATATTAGGTTCTTTGCCAGTAGGTGATAGTGGAGGGGGCTATGTTTGGGCAGACAATGCTTTCTTTCTATATTAAATCATGCTACATGACCAACATGATATAGAGTCAATAAAATGCTGGAGTAATGATGAGAATATAAGATTGATTTAATATATCATTAGAAAAATGATAATTTCTTCTTTCTTCATTCTATGATTATTTTACTTCCAAAACTTTTAACATTTATGTATAAAGATTAACCAACAAGAAAAAAGTACACAAATGTATTTACATTATTATTTTATAGCTTCTCTCATTGATTCTGTCCTTTTTCCTTCATAAAAAGATCAATCAATTAAAAAAAGACTAATTTTTTAAAGAATGGTAATGTCCAGCTACATCAATTACATAAACTGGTTTTCTAATGACTCTTATTCTGCCTTTTGCTTAATCTCTCAGTGAGTAATTTGGAATTGAGATAATAGAAGTATTGAGAGAAAGATAAGCAAGCAAAGCAAGCAGGTAAAAGAAGTCACAGACAGCCAAAGATACTTCTCACTTGAAAGTGCAGGGAAAACCTTTCAGACATCTGGTAGTTAGTCTGGCCATGGCGGGATCACAACCTGTACCCTGGCAGCAGTTACCACAATACATATGTGAACAATCTCCTGCGGGCGGGTGGTGGTATGGGGTGGGGTGGATTTTAGGGGTTAAGTCAGACTAATTTTTTTCCTATTACCCATGCCTTGCATTGGAAATGAGTGTGTAGCTGGAATCTCAGGTTTGGTAAGCTATAAAGGTTAAGAGGAAGGGGAGAAGACAGGTAGATGTAAAACGAACTGACCACAGCTGGAGGCATATGGATTCCTCAAGGACCTTGAGGCCTTTGTGAGAGTAAAAGAGGAGGGAGGATTAGAATGTGAGCTTGGAGGGCAAATTGGGATGGTGCCCTGTTTGACACAGCATTTTGATGGCAAAGCTCAGCTATAAACTGGACATATAGTTGACTTTAGCAGGCCTAGAAAATATTGCAGCAGATGATGTTTTTTTTTTTGATGCTCCGTATTTCTTTTTTTTCCTGAATCTATATTTATTTTTCACTTTCTTAACTTTCTTCTGGACACAGCTCTATTGATTGGTTAGGAAGAATTTATGTGACAGTTTCTTTTTGGGTCACTCTTTCAAAGAATTCTCACATGTTAAATATATCTATTAGTAGAATGTATTGATTAGATATTGGTTTAATTGGATGTTGAATAATGGAGATTGAAAACAATGAGGCTCAGGCAGGTATGGCGACTCTGCCTAAAGAGTAATCAGAGGCCCGGATTTTACTATGTTGCTCCATCCGCAGCGTTGCTGTCATCTGCTTACCACCTTGTCCACATTCCTGCCCACATGGAGAAAATAGAAAAGGGGAAACGACGGCATACCCTTTCCTTCCAAGGGCCTGACCAGGAAGTTGCATTTGCATTCCTTTGGTCAAGGCTCATTATATGGTTACACTGAGATAAGGGAGACTGGCACTTTTTTTTTTTTTTTTTCCTGAGTGTCTGTCTTAGTTAGCTAACTCATTATATGGTTACGCTGAGATAAGGGAGACTAGCACTTTTTTTTTTTTTTTTCCCTGAGTGTCTGTCTTAGTTAGCTTGGGCAGCTATAACCAAATACCGTAGACTGGGGCTTAAATAATAGACATTTATTTCTAATAATTCTAGAGCCTAAGAAGCCTAAGAAGATCAAGTTGCTGGCAGATTCAGTTCTTGGTGAGAGATTTCTTCCTGTCTTGCAGATTACCATCTTTTATTATGCCCTCACATAGTAGGGAGAGAGAAAGAGAGAGAGAAACCTCTGGTCTCTCTTAATTCCTTAAAAGAACACTATCTTGTCATTAGGACTGCACCCTCATGACCTCTGTAAACCTCATTACCTTCCAAAGATCCCACTTCCAAATATTATCCTCATGCTAGGGGTTAGGGCTTTAACATATGAATTTTAGGGAAACATAAACAGTTAGACCATAATGGTGTCTACTCCTGGCCAAAATTTGGAGATTCTATTTCAATGGAAAGGGAGAATAGATGTTGAGTTATTAATGATAAGTTTCTGTGGCATTAGTTGAGAAGCTAATGCTTAATGTGGTGGGGTAGGGTTTTTATGGAATTTTACTGGAAGATGAATTACTGAGAAATCAGGTGGGGTAATATCCAAGCCTTTATTCCTTCGTTCAACAAACATTTAGTGAGTATGACAGATACTGTGCTGGGTATTGGGGACACATTGATGAGCAAAAGATACATGTTTCTCACTTTCATGAGTCTTACATTTATAGTGGGGGCGAGAGAAATCTGTAAAATAACCACACATATAAATATGTATTGCAAATAGTGGTAAGTGTTTTTTAAGGAAAAAATACAGAGTCCTGTGAGATTGCATAATAGGGTGACTTTCCCTTGTCTAGCAGTCAGAAAAGGCTTCCTTGGGTGAAATTTGAGCTGAACTTTGAAGAATAAAAGGGATAGAAGGAAAAGCATCTTAGGCAAAGGAGACAGAGTGTGCAAAGTCCCTGAGGTGGAAAGGAAGCATGACTTGTTTAAGGAACTTAAAGTGGTACCTAACACATGAAGGGAAGAAGAATATGTGGTGAGGCTGTAGACATAGAAAAAGGCTAGATTAGGCAGAGATGTGAATGGTATCATAAGAATGTTGATCTTCATCCTAAGAGCAATATAATATTGAAATATTTTTAGCCAGGACTTACTTGATCAGATTTGCATGAGGAAAAGCTCACTCTGGTGGCCTGGGGGGAGAATGGATTCTAGTGGATTTAGAAAGGCTATTTAGGAAGTGATTGGAGGGATCCAGGTGAGAGATTTTGGTAGCTTTGAATTAAGCAGTAGCAGTAGCGATGGAGAGAAATGGAAGTATGCAGGAGATATTTAGGACATTAAACAAAGGTCAACACATCTAGTGATATATTGAATATACAGGATATCAGAGAATAGGAGTTGGAGATGACTTTTTGGTTTCTGATTTAAACAATTGGATGAATGGTGGTGCCGTTCACTGACATGAGGGCATTGGAAAAGGACTCGGTTTTAAGGGGAAGATCATGAGTTTGGATATGTTGAGCTTGGGGATCTTTGAGATATTTAGACAGATGTTTTTACGAGTAGGAGTTCAGAGTGGTCTAGTTGGAGATATAAGTCTATTTGGGCAACATTAAAAAATGAGAGTTTCTTGAGACCATGCTTTGTTTGGTCCAGAGAAAGAAGAATGTCTAGGGAAGGACCTGGGAGAATGAGAACATTTAGTCTGAGTAGGAAGTGGATAAAACAACAAAGCAACTGAAGTAAAAAGTAAGCAGAGATAAGGGACAAAGCAGGGGCCAACGGTATTACAGAAGGCAAAGTAAGAGTGTTTCAAGAAGAAAATGTCAAATAGTAGTGAAAAGTAAAATAAGAGTTTGAACATGGATAAACTTGGAGGACATTATGTTTGGTGAAACAAGCCAGACAGAAAAAGGCAAATACTATATGATCTGACTTATGTGTGGAATCTAAAATAAAAAAATTGAATTTATAGAAACAGAGACTAGAAAAATGGTTAGCAGGGGATGTGTGTGTGTATGTGTGTGTGTGTAGTGGAAGAGGAGATGTCGGTCAAAAGGTACAAATTTGCAGTTATACAGGGTGAGTAAGCCTGGAGTTCCGAAGCACAGGCACGATTGCTATACTTAACACTGTGTTGAACATGAGAAATATGCTGAGGGTAGATTTCGGGTGCCTTCAGCACAAACGAAAAATGGTAACTGTGAGGAGGTGATATGTTAATTAGCTTGACTGTAGTCATCATTTCACTGTGTATATGTGTATCAAACCAACATTTTGTACACCTTAAATATATACAGTTTTTATTTAAAAAAACAGGACCCAAAATGTCCTTATAATTTAGCAGAAAAAATTATTGTGACATTAGATAGAGTCATTTTGGATGCATGAAAACCATTGGATTGAGAGGTGCACTGAAGGGGAGGAGAGACAGCAAATTGGTATTTTAGGAGCAAATTGGACTGATATTTTATCTTTAGGCCATGGTCTCACCTTTGTTTTATTTATTTTGTTTGTATCTTTGATCGCTGGTCTCAAACTCATTGCCCCTTTCACATTGGCACCCATTCTTATGAATTTGATTTGCATCATTCATTCCGATTTTTGTACTTTTAATCGTCAATGTTTATTCATGAAAAACATGTATGATTTTGAGTTTTTCTTTTTAAAAAAATTATCTAAAAGTTATTGGGTTACACATATTCTTCTGTTTTTTGAATTTTTTTACCCAACCACACAGCACTGTATTTTTCAACTCTATCCATGTAGACCTACTTTGTCTTCTTGCTGTATTATAGTTATTTGTTTTTCTAGGATAGAAATTTAGTTTTTTTCCCCAAGCCTTTGATACATAAATGATATATGTATTTTTTACTTGATACAGGAACTTCTCTAAGATGTATGCCTAGGAGTGGATTTATTGAGTTATAAAGTATACACAGACTAAGTTTCATAAAGTATTGCTGAGTTATTCTGTAGAATGGCTGACCAGGTTACTTTCTTGTCAGCTCTGCATAAGGGTTCTTATTTTCTCCTATGCTCTCCAGCATTTAATTCTGATATTGTTAGGGCATTTAGTGTCCTTGATTTGTGGAGACATTATAATGGTGAATATCATGGAAGTAAATGTTTAGATTTATAAGGCAAAATTTAAGAAAAAAGGGAATATGTGTACAATTAATTCTTAGATATTCTACAATAAAATTTTAAATACTGGCCAATTTTTCATTGTAGGCCACATCTCTTATTGCTTGGATTATTGTTCCTCCTCATTTATTTTATGTGCTTAAGGAATCTAGGAACTAAATAAAATATTTATAGACAAATTCTTAAAAAACATATTTTCTAAAACTTAAGTAAAATGAACAACTACAAGTTAATAGTAGGCTATTTGTCTAATTGTAAGAATTATATTAAACCTTTAACAGAAAGCTGCTTTTAAGATCTGTTTCCCAATTGTCTTTCTTTCAAAGTTTTGAGTTGGCTGAGAAAATTTCCTGAAATTTCTGGGAGCACTCGGAAATGATGATAAGGTTCTGAGTTACCTAGGTCCATGGAAGTCATAGAATTAAGATAAATGAATATATAATTTATATTCTTGTTCCCTATTTGTGTGTTTCATATATATTTTGTAATAATATAAAATATTCATTTTGTATTTATATTGGAATTTATGATAACTTTATAACCCCATCTTCTTCTCTTCCCATTAGCTATGGATGGACTTAGAAAGTACTTCCATCCTGTTTATATTCTACATTACCTATCAGAAGTTTGTTTCAGTTTACTCACTCAAATTCGGATATTTTTATATAAAGATTTTAAAGAACTATTTAAATAGTAAATTCAGACTGTAAGTGATTATTAAAAATAAGCACACATAACTCATAAAGATAGCTCTCAGTTATTCATAAGACTAAGGGTTGTTTGGCTAGCAATCTCTTCAGTAGTGATTCACTATAGGTTCATATACTAGGGACTTGGTTTATTCCTCAGCTTATTTAATTTTTGACTTTTTTTGGTTTTGATTCTCATTTTTTATCTCATTAATCCTGTTGACTGAGGAAATAATTACCTTTTCAGTTCTTTTAACTTGTGAGAAACAGAGACATGCTTGGATTGCCCTAGTGGGTTTATTGTAAAAACACCCTGGGAAATAAGGAAGCAAGAAACAGTTTCAACCACCAAACATTCAGGCCTCAAAGAGACTGCAATCTCCTATTTTAGGATACAGTTCTTAATAGCTCTGATACCCTGAGACTCAGAAAGCCAGAAAATCATTGCTCCTTATTCTGTGTGTCACCTTTAGGTTGACATTATTTACAATTTCTGCATCTACTACTCCTGACACTTCTCCCTCACCCCTTCTTTGTAAACATAAAGTTCAAAACTCCCCCCAAAAGGATAATACAGTTTAATCATGATCAATTTTAGAGTGCTCCTTCAACCCTCACACTGGGCTGAGTTCTCATATGAGATTGCCTCTAAATGGCTGCCTTTAGGTCAGCTACTCATTCCTGGTTCAAATATTGTGATTAGGATATCAGGATAGCTTATGTGTGAGTACCGTATGTGAGTATGGGAGGATTTGAAGACTTTCTCGAAGTCATCAATATATTTTGAAAGTACCTTGGTTGACCAGACAAATACAAATTATATCTGACTATTTTGTTAAGCATATAGGAGAGACTTACATATTTCATCTGCAGGAATTTCATTGTCTGAGATGACTACTTTCTAAGGATTTTCTTCAAAGCTAGTATAACCAACTTGTCCTGGATGTTTCTAGGTTCGTGAATTGAAAGTCTCTCTTCTAGGGAACTTCTTCAGTTCCAGATAAACTGGGAAGATTGGTCACCCTAAAACCTTATTCTTTTCTTTTTCCTTTTCTTTTTCTTTTCTTCTTTTCTTCTTCCACAAATGTTTATTGGATGCCTGTTGCATCAATTTCTGTGCTGGGTGGAGGAGAAATATAAGTGATGGAGAAATAGCAGTGAATGGGACAGACACATTTAATGTTCTTTTTTAACATACAGTCTATGGTGGTAGATAGAACCCAAACAAGTAATTTAAGTGTGAAGAGTGAGTAGAAAGGCAAAGTACAAGGTATCCTGGAAAAGAGTAATGAGACCTGTGGAACCTCCATTTGGTTTAGTGGGTAGTGAAGAATCAACTGAGAACAGGAGAAAATTCTTACCTTCATGGATCACATTCAAGTGCGTGTGTGTGTGTGTGTGTGTGTGTATGTGCAAACGTGCATGTGTGTGTAGGTGGTGTTGGAGGAGATAATCAACAAGTAAACAAAGTGAATACTCTAAGTAAAATAAAACCAGGCAATGAGATAATAACTTGGAAAGAGGTCAGGTGATCAGGGAAATTCTCTTTCAGGTGACATTTTGGCTGAGACTTGCACATAGGAAGGAGGTAGCCATCTGTAGTCATGGGAATAGAAAGGAGGCTAGTGTTATTGGAGTTACAATAATGAGTGGTAGGAGATGAGGGCAAATAAATAGGCAAAGTCCAGATCACACAGGACGTTGGGTTTTATAGGCAATGCTAAAAAATTTTATTCTAGGGGCGATGGGTGGGTTTTATGTGACCTGATCTCAATTCAAGGCATGGTTCCCTTCTTGAGTCAGATGATTAAAGATAGAGGTAATATCAACTATAGTATTTAACTTAGAGGGATTAGAAGGTTGATAGTGTCATTCAACATCATAGAGAATTTTAGAAGTGATATCTTATGGAGAAAGAAATTGTTTCATATTCAAGATGTTAAATTTAAGAGGGGCAATAAAGCATAAAAATTATTGGCTAAAATTTTTAATTTAAGGCTAATTTTTAAACTAATATTTGGAAACCACTGTGTATTTGTACCAGTGGTTGAAGAGATGTGATCATATTAATTTCTCAGAGCAGTGAGGACAGAAAGAGGATATGAGAGAACCTAGGATCATGTGAGAAGACAAGTCCAGTTTTACTACACCAAATGTTTTAACCTTGGTTTTGAGGCATTTATAATGGCAAAAGTGTCTTGAGCTCAGCAAATAAATGATCAATTACAATGGTTTACAGACACTGAGGAGCTATATTTGACTATGAACAACACTTGCCTCAGGAAAGATGACCTGATTCTCACACTTTTAAAGTAATGCTAATTGTCCATGGAAACTGCATTCCAACTTTAACTTGAGCACTTACACAAAATAGATGACTAGATGGTATTTTTTTCAGAATGGGAATATTTCAAGTGATGTTTTAACATGGAGACTATAAATTTTATGGAAACATCATAGACAAATATTATGAGTCTAGTCTGGGTCAATTTGCTGCTCTTCTTTAAGAGCTGATGCTCAGCTCATTCTTCAGAAGAAGACTGACAAGGGAACAAATGAAGAAGTGGTAAGAGAAGAAAGAGGAGGGACCAGTGAAGAAACAAGGAGTAGGAATCTGAGAGTATACGGAACTAGTCTAAGGCAATCTTTATATGTCACTTTAAGAGGTAGGGAGTGGAGTAATGGACTAATCTTCTTTGCCAGTATGAAGGACAGTCACAGAGAGAGGAATGAGAGGAAACTCCCATTTCCTGCGTTTTTGTAACAAATGACCTGAGTTCAATAAGGTAGGTATGAATTCTGTGTATAGATGACATAAGGGCATGGTAATATGTATAAAATCTCAGAGATAGTAAATATAGAACTAGAATGAGCGCTATAGCAATCATGTGTTCCTAATTTTTCAGCAGAATTATGATTTCAGATTTTTGCTAAATGATACCCATAGAACACTTTTATTTGTGAAATCACATGTCTTAACTTACTAGAAACCATGTATTTTAGATCCTGGCCCAGCATCAGAGGAAGTCTCAAATTCTGTTACTTTGATGCATATTACCCAATAAGAGGTTTACCCAACTGATATCTAACAGAGAAGTGAAATTCTTCTCACAGTTGAGATAATTTACTCTTAAGTTGTGGGTGACCACTGGGCAACCTGTGTGTGATGGAAACTTCTGAAATATTACCAAGCCATTAACAAAAAAGCATTTATTTTACTCCGGCAGTAGATATCATGGAAAAACGAATCATTGGTTTTGTATGGAAGAATAAGGGGAAGCATTTTATCTTCCTAACTAAAACATTGGAACATTTTGGCAGTGTAAATGAGAAAGATATTAGAAATAGGACTGAGATGTATATCCCAGAAAAGGAAAAATGCCTTGGCATGATACTAATCTACTTATTCTTTAAGGTGAGAATGTCATCTGTGATTTGATGTTTAGGAACTATTTTCTATTAAAAAATAAAATTTTAAGGCAGAATCATTAATAACTTGGCCATTGGAAATTTCAAAGTTTAATAATGATTCAAGAACATAATAAAATGTATTTTGAAGCAAAGCATCTTTATTGGTGAGAAATTCAAAATGTACAGACCATATTTGTGAACAGTAGCTTGTTTTGGATGTAGGTAATATGCAGAGTAAAGATTCTGATTTGCAATAGTAAAAGTCTTTGAAAGTTTAATAACTTCTAATAAATAATTTCTTGTAAGAATGTCTTATCTGTTTACCCTTCATTAGAAGCACAGAGTGTCATGTAAGCTGGCAATAATTAGAAAAATAGGTCTTGTGGAGAATCTACAGTATTTTTTGCTGGACAACAGATGGTTGAGTTTCAATACTCTTATTGAATATTTCACTAGGTAATGTAGAGGCTTAAAACTAATCTCAGAGGGGTCTTTGCCCTCAAGAAGCTTATAGTCAAGTAATAAAGATAAGATATATAAATATAAACAGCCAATCAGTCTCTCTTTGATTCTTATCTCCATTTACTTCCTATCATCTATCTAATTTAGGCAAACTGTATTATTCCTATTTCCACAAAATACTAAACACACTTGAATCTTCTTGCCTTTACTCACAGTTCTCATGTCTTAGAAAAAAGCTCCTTCCCTTAATCTATGCATAGCCATATCCTATCTTTCGGGGCCAGCATGTGATTATATTTAGCTAAGACGGAAGAAAGGACTTTAGAATTGAGAAAGTTGAGAAATTAGACATTGAGACATTGAAATTGTTGAAGTCACTGAGAAATGATGACTGATGGTAAGATAGAAAGGAGGATTATGAGCAAGTGGTAGACACAATGAAGAGAGTGTTTTAGGAATTGGTATTTGATGGAAAAGAGGGTGAGGAAAAGATGGCATAAATGGAGAGTTTCCCTTTAGAAGAGGAAAGGCAATTGAGAGGGAATTGTAGAAAAGTGGTTTGGTAACAGAGTTTGGAAGGAAAAGGGAACTTTTCAATGAGCCCAGAAGTGGAGTATTTAATGCTGGATATGTAACTATCAGCTTTGTGGTATCCCCAATTGATAGTTTGGTTTTCCACTGTACTTACCACAATATCTCTCAGAGGAAGTCTGTCAAATTCTGTTACTTTGATGCATATTACCCAATAAGAGGTTTACCCAACTGATATCTAACAGAGAAGTGAAATTCTTCTCACAGTTGAGATAATTTACTCTTAAGTTGTGGGTGACCACTGGGCAACCTGTTTGAGATGGAAACTTCTGAAATATGACCAAGCCATTAACAAAAAAGCATTTATTTTACTCCGGCAGTAGATATCATGGAAAAACGAATCATTGGTTTTGTATGGAAGAATAAGGGGAAGCATTTTATCTTCCTAACTAAAACATTGGAACATTTTGGCAGTGTAAATGAGAAAGATATTAGAAATAGGACTGAGATGTATATCCCAGAAAAGGAAAAATGCCTTGGCATGATACTAATCTACTTATTCTTTAAGGTGAGAATGTCATCTGTGATTTGATGTTTAGGAACTATTTTCTATTAAAAAATAAAATTTTAAGGCAGAATCATTAATAATTTGGCCATTGGAAATTTCAAAGTTTAATAATGATTCAAGAACATAATAAAATGTATTTTGAAGCAAAGCATCTTTATTGGTGAGAAATTCAAAATGTACAGACCATATTTGTGAACAGTAGCTTGTTTTGGATGTAGGTAATATGCAGAGTAAAGATTCTGATTTGCAATAGTAAAAGTCTTTGAAAGTTTAATAACTTCTAATAAATAATTTCTTGTAAGAATGTCTTATCTGTTTACCCTTCATTAGAAGCACAGAGTGTCATATAAGCTGGCAATAATTAGAAAAATAGGTCTTGTGGAGAATCTACAGTATTTTTTGCTGGACAACAGATGGTTGAGTTTCAATACTCTTATTGAATATTTCACTAGGTAATGTAGAGGCTTAAAACTAATCTCAGAGGGGTCTTTGCCCTCAAGAAGCTTATAGTCAAGTAATAAAGATAAGATATATAAATATAAACAGCCAATCAGTCTCTCTTTGATTCTTATCTCCATTTACTTCCTATCATCTATCTAATTTAGGCAAACTGTATTATTCCTATTTCCACAAAATACTAAACACACTTGAATCTTCTTGCCTTTACTCACAGTTCTCATGTCTTAGAAAAAAGCTCCTTCCCTTAATCTATGCATAGCCATATCCTATCTTTCGGGGCCAGCATGTGATTATATTTAGCTAAGACGGAAGAAAGGACTTTAGAATTGAGAAAGTTGAGAAATTAGACATTGAGACATTGAAATTGTTGAAGTCACTGAGAAATGATGACTGATGGTAAGATAGAAAGGAGGATTATGAGCAAGTGGTAGACACAATGAAGAGAGTGTTTTAGGAATTGGTATTTGATGGAAAAGAGGGTGAGGAAAAGATGGCATAAATGGAGAGTTTCCCTTTAGAAGAGGAAAGGCAATTGAGAGGGAATTGTAGAAAAGTGGTTTGGTAACAGAGTTTGGAAGGAAAAGGGAACTTTTCAATGAGCCCAGAAGTGGAGTATTTAATGCTGGATATGTAACTATCAGCTTTGTGGTATCCCCAATTGATAGTATGGTTACATTTAAGAGCTGAGGTGGAGAGGCCCACCAATCAAATAAAAGCCTGAGGCTATAGAGATGCTAAGACTTTGTTCCTGGTTGAACAGGATTTCCACAGAGCAGAGTGCGAGACACAGATCAGGCAGATTAGGTGTTGACTGTGGATGGACCATGCAGAATAGGAAAAAGAGTATGGAGGAAATTGAAGAAGGTGGAGGCTTGCTCTGAGGATGCTGAGAATGACTAACTGGATCAGAAAAGGCAGCAGATTAGGAGACAGCTCAGAGGATATAGTAAAAAAAGCAAGACATGGATAGAAAGAAGTTGAAACTCTATATTTTTAAGTATGATTATTTACTAGATTTGAAAACCATGGGCTGTGGATTTCAGTACCAACTCTATCAATGAATAGAGCTTCCATGCTAGTAAATTAACATGTTTAACTCTTTCTTAATCTTTATTGGGATCATGACACTTGCCAGTCATTTCTTATGAGTTGTCTTGAGAGTTATATTAAATATAATAATGTTAAATATACATACTGTTTTAGGGGAACTAATCTTATTTAAATTAAATTAATTGGTAAATTGTTGTTTAAATTTAACAATTATATTCATTTTTTCTTAGGTTAGAATTTATCAACCCAGAGTTCCAAGTGGAATGATGATATTCATCTGAAGAAATTACTTTCTCCATTCAAGATATCGACATGTCCTTCTCAGGTGAATTGCACTAGGTGAAACGGGGTTCAGCAAAGTTGCCACAGGGAATTGAATCTTGGAATCTAATGAAAGATGGAAAGAGATTAAAATTAGTGTGGCCCTATGAGCTGTAATTGTATTTTAAATCTTGGTGTTTTCTTGGAACTGTAAAAAAAGAAAAAACAAAAACCTTTATATCCTTTTTCTATTGATCATTAGATATCTGCTTTATCTTCCCACGTTCAAGCTGATCATTCTGTTGAAAATTGTCGCCAATGCTGTGTGCACTGTTTAGGGAAAGGGTGCTAGAGGGGAGTAATTACAAGTACTTCTGGCCTTTCATCCAAACCCAGGAATCTTAAGTGACAGCTGTTTGAGGGACTTGTCATTCAATTAAGTGGTTGGAAACCCTCCCTATGGGTAAAAACCTGTGGTTCATGAGTTTGCAGCCACTGGGGCCCATACTGTCTCACCAGAGTACTCACATTTCATCGGAAACCACTGCTTTGTTGGAGCAGAAGGATGCTGGGCAGACATCCTGACCATGATGTTTATTTCTGGAAGGCAAAAATCACAGTGGAAACTGGACCTGAGTCTAGCAGAAAATGATTCCCCTCTCCCCCAAATATATAACATGGCAGTTAGAAATGTAATATTTGTATATGTTATTAGTCCACAGTGAAGATGCAGAAGGGTTAGTATTAAAGGAGAGCGAGGTTTGCTTTATATACTCTTTTTTCATTCCCACCAAGAAATCTCCATTTCTAACTTCAACTGATAATGATTAAATTTCTCTTTCACAAATGGTATTGCACTAGGTGCATGTGAGATGAAATGAAAGTAGAAAACAAAGTACTTTCTAGAATTTGCAAATTACTGGGATAGTTACAATCGATAAGGAACAATTAATTTCAAGGCAATTTGTAAGCCCCAGTGAGATTGTTAAGAACGGATGAAGTCCGTATAAGCATAAGTTAGGAAATAAGCTCCTTGAAGTGTACTTTCTAATGAACAAGTTTTTCAGAGAGAATGACAACGCCACGAAGCCCACGCTGTAAGAGAGGGAAGTAGTGCTTCCCCGAACTAGTTCTCTAGAATCAGTCTGGTCTATCTCTCTTTGTTTCCTCTGTTTTGGTTGGCCTCTGCTGTGCCTTTTTTTTTCTTTGTTGTAACTGTATTGCCCTACATATGGGAGGCCAGATATTTATTTATTATCCATTTTCCATGGACACATATTGTTTTTTGCTCTGAAAAGTGGTTAGGATTATCTCAATGAGGTCTCTTTCATGGAATAAATTCCTAATCTTAAGGACTTTTAGTATATTATGTCAAAACCTTTTAAGAGCTATTATAGATACATAGACTTATTTATAATAAATAAATATAATAGAAATAAACAATACATAAATGATTTCTTACAGACTGCTGTATAGGATGGTAGAAATTATGCAAAATGTTCTTACCTCAGTTTTATGCTATTGCAGTTAAAAAAAAAACATATTGGATGAGTGTTGTGAGACCAACATAAGATAAAGATACTTAAGTATAAAAAAGCAAAATGGGGTTAACCTACCTTGTTTTATGTCCTTCATTGATATCATCCAAATTACCTAGTGCCAGAATTATATTGCCTTTCTTTTAAATTTGGTGGCCAAGCAGGAAGCCTTTCTTATCAATGCCTGTCCTTGCACCACCAATTTACGAAGCCTATTCTGTGAGAACAAAGGACATCCCCGTTCACAAAGTTGCCCCTGTAACCCTAACCTGATACCTGTTTGCCTTTAAACTTTCCACAGTAGATTATTCCTCAGGCTCACAAAGGCAGATCCTCTCCCAGCTCCACATTTATCAACAGAAAAAAAGCAAACATCGCCATTTCACAGGTACACAGTGTCTCCACACCTATTACAGCTGAGGGCATTGGTGACCTCACCCTGGCCCAAACCACCCACGAGTAGTCTTTGATGTTACTGGAGCCTCATGTTTTAATACAGTCTAAATACACCACATTTGAACTGCAAGAGTCCTGTTTCCAGCCATGTTAGAAGTGATATCAAAGACAGTCACATTTTAATGGTCTTTCAGTCTCAGACAGGGCAACGGGCAGGGGAAAACTTGGTGAGGATGTGTTTCTTCCCTGTTTTTAACTCTCCTGCCCATCCACACTCCATCTTTCCTACCCCGCTCTATCCAGATGTCACACGTCTGTCATTGGAGGGATTGACTGCTTCTGGGAAAAGAAAGAGCCCTCAGAGAAAATGAACCCACGTCTTTTTACAAGTAAAAAAAATTCTTAAGAGATAATTCTACATGGACTTTTCCCAGCAGAGTGGCTGACATTCATATTTGGGGTTAGGCACTTGGTGGATTTATAGCACAGTGGGAGAGCAGTCACAATAGGTCACTAATTAGCCAGTGGGCCAAGGAAGTCAGGGGTCTCAGACTTAAGGCTGATGATCATTTGAGCAGGAAGAAAGTTTAACAATCATATTGTAAAAGAAATTTATTTTATAGGTAAAGGTTTTCTTAGTATGAAATAGAGTCAAGCCCTTTATGGAAAAAGACTCAGTGATCAAAATTATTTCAGGTGAGGGATGATGTTGAAAGGCTCTGAGGAACTGTCTGTCATTATAATACACATTCACATAAGGTAGTTAAATTATATGTTCAGACCCTTAAAGGTCATTTTTGTTTATGGACTCATAATAATAATAATAGCATGTACTTACTATATGATTATATGTCTTATACTCTTCTAAGCCCTTGATAGATTTAATTCATTTAAACCTCACTATGACACTGTGAGGTAGGTACTATCATTATCATTTCAATTTTCCAGATGGGACAACTGAGGGATAGAGAAGTTAAGTGACTACTTCAAGATCACTGAGCGAGAAAGTGGCAGAGGTAGAGTCGTAAGCCAGGCTTTTGGCCCCTGAGTTCGTGCCCTAAACCACCACATTATATTTGTCTCTGATAGTATCTGACATAGAAAGTCGGAAATATATGTATTTTAAATTTCTCATCAGATTTAAAATTAAAATTATTAGGTTAGTTTTTTTTTATAAGAAATATACACTTCTATGTTTGTGTTGCTCTCACTGTGTCAGTACAATGACAGATAAATATTCAATTGATTAACTTCTGTGCTTTCTTGCCAGGCAACAATGTTAACAAGGAAGAAAACTCTTCCGCAGCTTTGACTAAATTGTCCCATTTGTATACATCTCTGGAGGGAAAAATATCTTTGAAAATTTCTTGACAATACTTTCTTTGAATTGTTAAAGTCTTTTGTTTACCAAACAGTGTACACTGTTAAAAGTAAAACTTCCTCTGTGTTCTAAATTTTTGGTTAATCTTTCAGGAGTGTTGAAAACAGGGCTTTAATTAGCAATTTTATCAGTTAACCTAGTCACTCATCTCCAGTTCTTATCTGAATCTGTGGTAGTGCAGGCACTTAGGGACATCAGAAAAAGGCCGACTTGTCAGTGTGACAGTTGAGAGGACTTCTGTGGAGGAAAAAAGAAAGATCTCAGAAATGGACAGTATTAAATGGAATCTGATACCAATCCAAAAGAAATTATCTCACCAAGGGAAGCTAGAATAGGACTTGGTTTCTCTTGTATTTCTCTGTAATCCTCTATGGTATGTCACCTTTGTTAGTCAAGACAGAGTCAGGGCTCCTGTGTAATGTGAAGATGGGTCCTAAAAAGAGAAAATTTCTAAACCAGTTAGTCACTGAGTTGAACATAACCCTGGAGTGGTTTTTCAGTATGCAACACCAAAGGATTGTTTGGGAAATTAACATAGGACTTGAAGAACTCAGTTTCCTTGTGAAAGTGAGAAAATACCAATAATATGAAGTATGTAAAAAGAATATTAACTTTTCCATTTCTAATGCAATCCAATCAGGGATGCTTGAATCTTCCTGAAAACACTTTATGTTACCTTGTGATATCATTTATTGATTATATTCCTAATTTACTAAACGTCTTGTTTTTCCTGTATTTGAACTGTATTAAAATGTATCATTACTTGGAAATAAATCTCTACCCTTAAGAAATGAAAAGCACTTAAACTATAAAAAGAAGATCCATAATTTTGTTATCTCAGCATGGGCCTGCAATCATTGCAACAGCAGTGCAAGTAACAGGAAAAAAAATTCCATAAGGGATACATTGAAGCCAGGAGATATATATGCTTGCCTAAGCAGTTCTGATGATTTGATAGTTGAAATGTTTATGCTTTTGTTCACTTAGATAACGTACTTAGGACATCTATTTTAAACAACAGATAATCGTAGTGTTGTACTGAGGGGGCTGACATAGTGGTAGTTGGTATCTGAGGATTATTAAAACAAACAGATGGTTGTAGCCTAGGGTGACTATTTTTGGGAAAGCAATTATTTAATGTTTCATGCTAAGAATGATAATGTTTTAGATTTATTATGAAACAACAGAAAAACACATTTTTCTTCAGAAGCAGAAGGGTAGGACATTATTTAGAGCTTAAGGAAACTTAACTTTGTTCTTATTTTTCTTTCAGCTAGGCTTGAAAGTAAAATTGGTATATAACCTTATTTTGTCTTTTATTCTATATATGTCCCTGTTTATTGTTTAATATAATTTGAAGGTAGCTAAAAGTATGAAAATCAAAGACCAGGTTAAATTTTCCCTAAAGGATATCGAATGTCATGATCATTATTCTAATAATAAGAGGTTTGTTTAGCTGCTTTGATTTCCACAAGCTTGATAGCCACTGCTCTGAAGAAAAAAATACGTCTACCTAAAGTTTTCTCACAAGTAAGCAAGCTAAATATCACGCCAATCTTAGAACTTGTAGCAAGTTGGAATCCCTGTTGCTTTCGATTATTTATTGAGATATAGGGAATTATTAGCAAACAAAATACAAAACTTGGCTTAATAGACTTTATTAGGCTGTGTTTTCTATAGATATACATTATAGGAGACTTGAATCTTATACTTTGCTAGTTCTAATAATGGAAACTTGCAACACAATTCCTGACTCATCACAGGGTTAATGGTTTCTCAGATTTATAGGATGACTATAATTGTCATACGTATAAAATATATAATAATATATGCATATGGATAGTAATAACCTTAAGCGGTTGTAAATCTCTTTCCTCATAATTTCCCAGCTCACACCCTTTTGTACCCAGACACTGACATCTACCTGGGATCTACAGTCTTTTGTTCTATCATCTTTCATCGTCCTTTCCTACTCTCATATCCCTCCTTTCTTCTTTATCTGACTTACGTTCTATCATTATAATCACTTACTTGCATACACCTTCAACTCTTTGCCCCTTTCTGGCTTTGTTGTACTGACTTCTTGCCTGCTATGATCCTGTGCAGCTAAAAACGGCTGGAAAAACACACATAAGCAAGTTGAATGACCTCATTTGAAACCCATGACCACTAACCGCAAGTGAGCATCAAGATGACCACAATCTGTTTACATTTTCCTAATCCATTCACTCTTTTGTCTCTCAGTAGAGTCAGTGGTTCTTAACCTCTGGAGGACATTGGCAATTTTGGAGTTGTTTTTGGTAGTCACAACCTGGAGGAGGGTGTGCTACTGGCATCTAGTGGATAGAAATCAGGGATGCTGCTAAACATCCTATGATACACAAACAGCCTTTCCCCACCCCCAACTAAGAATTATCCTGCCCCAAATGTCTATAGTGCCAAGGTTGAGAATCCCTGTGTAAAGCATTTAAATCTTTTCTCTCTTTAAATGCACAAAACTCTCTCTTATCTGTACTTTCAGCTAATCTTCCTTTTTCATCTGAGAAAATAAAAGCTATTTGAAGAGACTTGCTCAAGCTCCCTCTAGCACACCCATCCACCTTCCTGTATCTGTGCTTTCCTTTCCGTTACTGTGGAATTCCGTCTCTGGTCCTGGATAAGGCTGACCCTGCTACATATATACTAAACCCCATACCTTCTACTCTATTCAGGGGCAGAGTGGCAGTAATTTTCCATTTTCTCTCTTGAATTACCAATTTCCCTTTGTCATTCTCATCAGGAAAACAACTTGTTGATAATATCTCCTATCTTAAAAATGAAAACAAACAAACAAAAATGCCAAATCTCTCAAGATTTTACATTTCCCTTTAGGGGCTTCATGGTCCCTAATTTCCCCTCTCTCACTCTCTCTTGAACATACTCCAAACAGATTTTGATCTCCTCAACTCAAGAAAAGCAGTTTTTATGAAGGTCAGTAGTCATGTACCCATTGTTTAATCCAGTAATCATTTATTTGTCTTCAACTTTCTTGTGCCATCAGAGACTTTTTATGCATCAATCACTCCCTCTTTCTTGAAACTCATCCTTCGCTTTGCTTCAGAACACTACAGTCTCCTACTTTTATTCCTCCTTCATCTGTTTCTTCTCTCAACTTCCTTTGTTGGTCTATCCGTATAGTGTAATAAGAAAAATATTTGATCTTTGTCCTTGGGTTTCTGGTATTGAGCTCCTAAAATCTTTAGAATTTCCTGAGTGATAAGGATGGTAGGAGCATCTTTTATTCTAATGAGGTGACTCTTGGTGGGCTCCTAGAGAGTTTCAGGGTGGGGGATGGTCACCAGAAAAACCAAGTCTTCATTAGAAGCATAAAAATTTAAGCCCCCAATCCCCAACTTTTGGGGAGGGGAGAAGAGGTAGAGATTGCGTTAATCACCAATGGCCACAATCATGCCAGTGTAATGAAACTTCCATAACAATCTCTTAATGATAGGATTCAGACAGCTGCCGAATTGGCAAATACACCCAAATGTAGGAGAGTGGCATACCTCAGCTGCATGGGGACAGAGGCTCCTGCAATTGAGACACTTCCAGACTTTGCCTTATGTACCTCTTCATTTGGATGTTCATTTGTATCCTTTATAATAAACTGTAATAGTAAGTATAGCATTTTTATGGTTCTGTGAGTAATTCTACCAAGTTATTGAACCTAAGAGTGAGATTCGCGGGGATTCCTGACTTTTAGCCAAGTTGGACAGAAGGGTGGTAGCCTGAAACATGATATTGGCAACTGGTGTCTGAAGTGAGGGTAGTGTGGGATTGAGCCCTTAAGCCTGTGGAGTCTGATACTAGATCTGGGTTGTTAGTGTCAGAATTGAATTAAATTGTAGGATATGTCATTGGTGTCAAAGGGTTGGAGAGGTGGTTGGTGTGAGAAAAAGTCACTCATTTGGTGTCAGGAATGGGATTTGCTAGAACAACCCTGGTTCATGGAAACACGTGGTTTGGGAAGAGAAAGAATAATAGAGCAGAGAACGAGGAGCCTTTTACTCCTGGATAGCCACCTGACCTATATATGATGCGGAGCAGCAACTGTGCTGTGATCAGTTACTAAAGGTAAAAGTTACCAACGGCATTTAGAGATGGATGCAACACTCAAGTGATTGGTTCATTAGATACATAAGAAAAAGAAAACTATAAGAAAAATAATCAAAGTATACAATCCCTTGGTTTTTATTACCTGTAATAGCTAAAATGAAATTAAAAGAATGCTGGGTCAGATCTTGATGCTAGACCAAGCTCAGATTTTGCTCAGTCTGAGCTTTGACCACTAGCGTCAAAGCTGCCTCCCGAAGGAAAAATTATGTTGTACAATAAAGAGTACTTCTAAACTCTCTGGCACCAAGAAGGTTGTCATGTTGGGGAAGGCAAAACCAAGAAATTATTGACATGAGGGGGTATGGTGTAAAAGAATTTTTTAATTTTGTGAACTGGTATCATTACCTCTCTAAAGAATCTTTATTAAAATGGATTGTGAAAGTGACAATTTTAGCAGAAGTGTCTTTGTTATTGAGTGCTGTGACACATGCTAATAAAAACATTAGATTAATTAACAATAGAATAGAGGCAGAGGAGAGAGTCAAGGGACTTGTCACAGCAGGCTGGACATCTTTAGAAAGATTAAGAAATCAGGCGAATAAAATAGACATTGATAGGGTTGCAATAAATATTTTAAATACAGCACTATCAAAGGTTAGCTGGACCAAAGGGATCCCCTGCTGGTCCTCCAACATTAAAATGCCCTAAATATACCTCAGTTTGGAAAAATTTAAAAAGTCATAAGGCATATATTATGACGAGAAACCTGATTTGCAGCCGCAGCGGACAATATTCAGGCAGATAATCAACATAAAGATTGACAAAAGGTCTTCAGTCCCTTGACCTTTTCACCACTCTCTGAGGCCCCTAACTTGATGATTGCCAAGCTAAGTTCTCAGGACACAAAACAAGACAAACAAGAAGGCAATAGCTGTTCTTGGGCGAGAAAGAACCAATAACAAATGGGTACCCAAAAGCAAATTCATAAATCACAATTCAAAGATCTAATTTTTACAATAATTAATTTGCCTGTCAATCTGAATTTGGAAAGGAAGGGACAGTATGAAATTTTACTTTCTTCTCTTGAACAGGCAGGCACCTCAGATAGAGATCTGGGAGAGCTGACTTTAGTGAGAATTCTTACTTTTTGCCAGCTTCTGCCAGTTATCCCAGAATGCCATATGTGCAGGCTCTGGAGCAAGTAGGGTGTTCCAGCTGGTCTTATTCTGGTCACCAGAAACTGTAGAGAAGGAAAAATAATTTTTCCTTAATGCTTTCTGGTGAGTTCTTGGCTGAGACCTCTTTTTCTCTAGGGCACTTAGTAAATGGATAAGCTTATTTAAGATGGTTAAAAGTTCCCCACTGTGACCACTGTTGAAGATTATCTTTGGTAAGGTTAACCTGCTGTTCAGCCTTAAAACAAAATTTTATTTACCTGAAGCCTCACACTGGACCCAACCAGCTTAAGTCAGACTGAGTATGATCCCAGACCTGGTCTGGTTTCTAAGTTGAATCAAGTCCAACTCTGGACACGGTCCGGTTTTTACGTCGGACCCGGTCTGACTCTGATTGTTTCGAGACCCAGTCAGGATAAAGAAAAACTCAAGTAAAATCTGAAAGTTCATAATGCAAAGCTCTGGAGGATCTGAGAGGGACTTACCTTTGACCTCCAGAGGCAGAGAGAAAAGCAGCGAGCTCAAGAGCCTCAACAGGTACCCACGCCTGGTCGATTATTGCTTCTGGGGGTTGTCAGGGGTCTCCTGCAGTTCTTTTTTCTGACACTAGAACTGTTAAAAGGTAAACTGAGGCATATTAAAATTTTTAAGAGTTTATTTAAACAATAATTAATTTGAATTGGGCAGCATTCCATCTAGCAAATAGAAAGGAGCTCTGAGGAACTATATAAAGTGAGACTTTTAAAAGCAGAAGGGAATGGGAACAAGGAAGTTAGTTATAAGAGGCAAAAAAAGTGGTTGGTTAGTCAAGTTACTTTTCTTTAAGGGTCAGCAAGGGTTTGTCAGGCAGATTACCTTACTAGTGTTGATTAGCTGATTCCTCATTGACTGGTTTAAGATTCCATTTCTGGGAGAGCCAGAACTGTAATTAAGTCAAGGCTCAGTTTGGTGATGTGAGGCTTAGCACAAGTGACTCTATTTTGGGCTTCTTCTCTTGTTTTTAACGCCGGCAACTGGTGTTTGAAGTGAGGGCAGTCTTGTGGGACCAAGCCCTTAAACTTGTAGATTTTGATGCTAGCTCTGGGTACTTAGTGTCAGTATTGAATTGAATTGTAGGACACATATTTGGTGTTGGAGAGTAGGAGAATTGGTTGGTGTGAGAAAAAAGCCACTCACTCTGGGTCTGCCTGACCTCTAGATACTGACCGCCACATGTCTCAGCCTTGAATCTCTTCTCTGCTCTATCTACACTGGCTACTGATTGGAGATTACATCTAGTTTCATGACTTTAAAATATTATCTATATATTCTTGAATCCTAGGTTTTGATTACCACTTTAAATTTTATTGTCAATTTCAGACTCTTTTATCCAAGAGTCTTTTTTTTTTCATATATTCACTCTTGATATTTAGTGCATCTATAAAACGTAACAAGTTGAAACCAAACTCCTGTTCTTTCTTCCCCCAAATTCTCTTTTCCTAATTTTTCTCAATAACTGGAAAATTTATCCTTTCAGTCACTATTGGCAACAGCCTAGGTGCCATCCTTGTCCCTTCTTTTTTTGTGATCTCACATCTTGCATTCAGTCTATCAGCAAATTCAGTGAGCTTTGCCTTCAGAATATTGGAACTTGACAACTCCTCATCATCCCCACTGCTTCCATCCTGACCAAGCCACCATTATCTTTCACCTGGAATGCTGTAAAATATACAACTTTGGTCACCTCTCTTTCACTCCCTCTGCAATCTACTCTATTTTCAGATGCCTTCCATATAACTCAGAGTAAAATCCACAGCCCTTAAAATGTAGCCCGCATTCTAACCTAACAATCTCTTACCCATTAAAGACATTCCATCCCTGGCCTTGCTGTTTTTCTAACATGCCTGACTTGCTCCTGTCTTAGGGCTTTTACACTTGCTTTCCCCCTCTACCTGTGATGTTATTCCTCAGATATTTCAGTAGTCCTCTCTCATTTTCTTCAAATATTTGCAGAACTATATCCTTCTCTACTCTGGTCATCTTATTTAAAATTGTAACCAAAATTGAAGCCTACTCTGGTCATCTTATTTAAAATTGTAACCACAACCAGTCCCAGCATTCTATGTCACTCATTTCTTTTTATTAAATTTATTGAGGCGACATTGGTTAATAAAATAATATACATTTCAGGTATATAATTCAGTAATATGTATATGTATATTGCATTGTGTGCTCACCACCCTAAGTTAAATTTCCTTCTGTCACCATTTATTTGATCCCCTTTACCCTTATCTACCTCCCCACCCCTCTCCTCTGGTAACCACTAAACTGTTGTCTGTGTCCATGAGTCTCCGTTTGTCTTGTTCATTTGTTACTTTCAGTTTTATATCCTGCATATGAGTGAAATTAGATGGTTCTCAACTTTTTCCATCTGACTTATTTTGCTTAGTATGATAATCTCAAGATCCATCCATGTTGTTGCAAATGGCAGTATTTCATTTTTTGTTATGGCTGACTGATATTCCATTGTATGTATATACCACGTCTTCTTTATTCAATCATCTATCGAGGGGCACTTGTCATTCTTTCTTGTTATGCTTTTTCCATAGCAATTCTACTAAAATCTTATACCATATGTTTTACTTTTTTGAAAAAAAAAATCTATATTCCTTGATGACCATAGAAGTATCATATATATCAGGATTTTCTGGTTCTGCTGTGTTCACTGTTGTATTCTTAGCACCTTGGACATTCCCAGGAGCATAGTAGATATATGACAAATATGTGCTAGAAGGTAAGTGAATAATAAAATTGTAACTGGATACCATACAGGCTATTCAGTGATGCAAAGTCTGTCTGGCTTAAGAAAAAGCCCTAAAAGACAGTATTAGAGGGATAAATGTTTCAGTGAAAATAGTGGAAAAAACGGAATGAACAGCCATTGACTATTTACTCTGTTTCAGGTACTATGCTAGTTTCTTTATATACAGTATCAAATAAATTTATAATAATTCCTGTGATATGGGTATTAAATAATTTTATAGAAATGGTAACTAAGAGGAGTAAATTGAATAGTTGAAGGTCACATGGTTAGTAAGTGGAAGAACTGATATCAAAGCTAAGACTCATTCCAACTATCATAAGCTTTCCATGTTAATTATACTTTTTACAAGGAGACAAAGAAATAGCGAAAGACACTGAGATGGGTTATTAGTGCCACAGCTTCCTCTGATGGACATCATTGAGTTTTGATATTTCTTTTCCAGAGTTTCTTAAAAATATTCATATCTAAAAATAATCAGATATCACAGGATTTGGATAATACTTATAGGAAAATAATCAAGTGTTTAATCAACATTATCATAATTATATTATACTTTTTATTTTAGAAACTCCTTTTGGGAAAATGATCTCAAGATTATACTGTTGTATAGAGTAAAATTCCATTGAAATATTAACCACAACTCGGTGGCATTTCTTTCTGAAGGTGCAGAAACACTTTTATCTTTCTGACTTAAGTAATTTTTAAAAGTTGCATCACTTTATACATTTTGAGATAGCTTCTATTTTCTGTTCTATTATAACGATGCACTATACAAAATACAGTGCAACACTTCACTTTCTTTTGAATTTGTTGCTGTGCCCATGGGGACATTTCCCAACACCTACCCTCACAAGCTTCAAAAGAAGATGCTTTTACCCTTTTAACAGAGAAAGTGAAAAACTAGATAGTATTTAATGAATTCAGTTGATTATATGGATGTGTTCCCTTTTGGAAGGGGAAAATTAGATAACCCCATAATAGATTTATATTTTGTTTTTGACTTTACCATCTTCAATTTAGGGCAGAGAAATTAATCATTTTGTATGCCAATAGAGGTTATAGAGCAGTCAGTGACTTGATACCAATGTTTGATAATTCATACTGGTTCTTTTATTTTGTAACCTTTTACAGGACATTTATTAACTTTTGCAGGATACCTTTCTATGGGATGTGAGAAAGGTTTATCAGGTGGAACAAACTCAAAGGAAGATATTAACTTGTATGGGGTTGAAGAGCACAAAATCAGTGGTCCCTTACTCTAAATGGCGGCTGAAGGGTCAGCACATGATGAAGAAATAATTTTTTATGTGATTATAGGATCACAAAGTTCTTTGAATCATGTAATGTCAAATATTGAAAAAATGAAAGTTATATAAAATGGTGAAAAATTAAAAGCATAGTTTTACCATGACTTGGAACACCAAAGAATCATAAAAATTATAATATTGAATAATTCCATGAACATGGGAAATTGTTCCCAATGTAGTGCCAGATAAAAAGACTACAAGACAATGTGTACAATAGGGCAAACATACTTTTTGGAAATATATATCCATATTCGCACATAAAAATGTTTAATGTTTATACTTGAGAAATGGTATATTCCTTAAGGTAATTCTATAGCCACATTAATTTTACTAAATCAATTGCTGGCTGTGGGGACAGACAGTTTGGGGTGGAGCTATTCCACATAGTCATTCCAAGATTCAGGCTGATATAGTTTCCACCATCTTTAACTCAAGATTTCCAGTGTCTCCTGGACATTGACAATCAACTGGCACATGGGAAAGAAGGACAGTGGAAGATCTCTGGAAGGTTTTATGGTCAGGCTAAAAGTGGAGCAAATCACTTCTTCCACTTTGACCAGAACTCGGTTCTATGGCTTCATCCAATTGTAAGAAGGATAGAATATATAGTTTTCCCATATGCCCAGGAGATAAAGAAAATGGGTTTTGGTAAACATAGAGCAGTCTCTGTCTCAGGTAAGATCCTGGGTAATATGTAGCCATTCTTATACTTTACTCTGTTTTTAAGTGGTCTTCGGATTTCTATGTACCAATAAAGTCCTATAGATTGAAGGCATTGTCTCTGCCTCCCAGACTTGGTAGTAGTACCAATCCTTACTACCTCTGCCACCACCAGAACTTGAGGCTGGCAACAGGGTTCTATATAAAGGGACCTAAGGTGGACACTACCTAGGATTGGCTTTAAAAAAAAAATTATTAAATTTATTGGAGTGACATTGGTTAATAAAATGATATAGGTTTTAAGTGTACCATTCTAGAATACATCATCTGTATATTTGTGTGTTTACCACCCAAAGTCAAGTCTTCTGTCACCATATATTTGACCCCCTTTACCCGCTGCTACCTCCCTCTCCACTCCTTTTCCCTCTGGTAACCACCATACTGTTTTCTGTGTCTATGAGATTTTGTTTATTTGTTTGGTTTGCTTGTTCATTTGTTGCCTTCAGTTTTAAATCCTACATGTGAATGAAATCATATGGTTCTTGACTTTTTCACCTGACTTATTTCACTTAGCATGATATTCTCAAGATCCATTCATATTGTTGCAAATGACAGTATTTCATCTTTTCTTATAGTGAAATAGTATTACATTGTGTATAGTACCACATCTTCTTTACCCGATCATCCATCAAAGAATACTTAGGTTTTTTTTCATATCTTGGCCACTGTGAATAATGCTGTAATGAACATAAGGGTACATATTATATCTTTAGAACTAAGTGTTTTCAAATTTTTCAGATAGATACCCAGAGGAGGGATTGCTAGGTCATGTGGTCAATTTATTCTTAATTTTTTGAGGAAACTCCATATCGTTTTCCATAGTGGCTGTACCAATTTACATTTCCACCAGCAGTGTATGAGGGTTACTTACTGTTTCTTAACAATCTCTCCAATACTTGTTATTTGTCTTGTTGATAGCAGCCATTCTTTAAAATATAACATTGGCCATGAATACTCTGTTGTGTCAACCATTATTTTATCGTGAGTCAGTCTGGACAACTTGTCATCAATTCCTTGAGCATATAAACCATAAACCATAACAACAAATAACCATAAAAATGAAATGGCTGATTGCAGCCACAAACGTTTTATGTACTTGGCATTTGGTGCCTAGTTGGCGCTAGAGGCATGCTTGTTACTGACTGATAGGCTTCCTCAGTTTATCCGAGTGGTGTTCTTTGCTGTCCATATGCCAGTAGCCCCTGGAAGGCAGCGATGGTGCTTCCATTCTGCACATCTCTGTTGGAGCTTGTTTGTTTATTGATTCTCAGTCTTGTACCACATGATGGAGACTCTGTAAGTGTATGTTGTTAAAACCAGATGGAAAGATCTCTGGTTTTAGCGGTAGAAGCGTAGCTTGGGAAATTATCACCCTCTAAGAGGTCCTTAGACACAATGGCATTCGTTAAGTCTTTTTTGGATGATTTAGGCAAGTAATTTCTCCTCTCTGCCAATTATTTCTTCATCTCTAAGATTAAGATAATACTAAACACCTGCTCTATCTCTGGTATCCCTGTAAAGATTAAACTGTTCTTAATTTTTAATTATGAACTTAAAGCATGTATGTGACCTATCTAGACTTTAGAAATATGGGCATTTACAATATTCAATTAAATTCTGTTGGATGTTCTCTATTTGCCTTTCTAGATCTGTTATTCAATCTTCTCCAACCTTCTCTGTTACCCAAGAGGCTGACGTCTATAGATTATTATCAGCTAGGCACTCTTGACCAACGGGTTAGGCCAAAGGGAAGTATAACTACAGATTGGATGGCTGGAGGAAAGAGAATTTGGGGTATTTATTCTATAGCTTCTTCCCCTCAGGGTTGTGAGTTGGCAGTGGCTGTGCTCCTCTACCAAAGGTTGCAGCTCCTGTCTGGTAGGTCTTTCCTGTAGTTATAGCTTTTTTCAGGTTCCTGTCATGTCTCTTTCCCCATGCCCTTTTAAGCCTAGGGGTGGTAGTAGTCTCAGGATTGCTAATCTTGCATGTTTTTATAATCTTTGGTTGCCTTTACCTCTGCCCATACCTTTGTTAGTGACCCTTCATTAAACTCAGATCATTCACCCCTTTTGAGTGTGCTGTCTGTATCCTTCTGGGACTCTGACCTATATATACTCCAAAGACATCTGTGCTGTATCAGCACACATAATGTGCCACACTTAGGAAAATGATAGTGCTTAATCCATGAGCCATAACAAGAGATTTCTTCAGATGTAGAAGTAACTTTCATAATCCCCTATATGGATTATGTAGTAGCAACACAGGCTAAGCCTGAATACAGGAAACTGAACAAAATTCCTGACATTTACAATTTTAGGGCCTTAAAACTTCACAGACACCATCAACTTGGAAAGAAACCATGAAAAGGCATATAAACATTGATAAATTTCAGATGCAAACTATTTACAAGTTGTGCAAATATTGTGCATGCCTAACGATATAGGACATTACACATTTATCTAGGTCAGCTCCTAGGCAGAAGGCTCTTCAATTTCCTCCTGCTTGGGTAACTTTTAGCCATCTCCTCAAAGAAGTTAAATTTTTCCCCTGAAGGGTTCACCTTCGGTGTCCTTTCTTTAAAATGTTTCTCTGGCATAATATAAGGGTTTAATATATAATTAGATTGACCCTACATCTCAGTTTGAGACAGTTTCAACTTAATTAGGTACCAGTTTAATTATTAGAAGGCCCTCCTTATACCCTAAAAAGTTTCCCTGTTTGGATAAATTATATGGCTCCCTATGTATAATGATCCTTTACTGCCATTTGTGGAGCTCTTGAGCTATAAGCTATCTATAATCTGCATAAGTTTTAAATATACAGCCTCATTCTGCTATACCATTTCATTAACATATACTCTTCTAGTCTGTGACTCTTGGTTTGTTTCTGTGATTGGCTACTCAAGTATGATACACTTAATTCTCTGGTCAGTTTTTCTTTCTTGGTCCCAGGTTTAGCATTGAATTCTACATTAAAATAGTTTGGTCTGTAGGCATTTCAACTTTATATAAGTCCTGCAGTCTTTTCTAAGGCCGCAAAGTTCTTTGCTTTTCTTAACTACATGCAGTTTTTCTCTGATAGTTTGACTAACTATTTATTTTTCCTCTTCTGGAAGTCATTTTGAATTGTTTTATTTCTTTGCTTTCCCTGTCTCAGTCTGTTCTCCAGTTTTCAATGTATCATGATGCTTCCGGATATCTCTATGCACCATGTAGAATTTCAGTTTCTCATTCTTCAAGTTTTTCATGTTTTTGAACTCTATTTCTCTCTGAAAAGCCTACATTTTACTTTAGCAGTACACTTCCTCCTTTAAACCATAAATATAGTTCTCTCACACTTTTTTCAATATAAACATTCATAAATTTAAAGCCCACATTACATTATAATTGTGTCAACCCTGGGAGATGGCAGAATTTTGATTATTCTGGGGAGTTTGAGGAGAGGAGTTTTAACCATGACACATCATTGAAGATTTCTGAAATATGAATCCATAGGCAGAATTTTATCTTTTGCAGTCATTACCACATTGTCAGAGATAGAATACTTATAGAAACTCTGAGATAGGTTGCATGGAAGTTAAATAACCTGGCAACTGCATGACATTTTTCCCTCTAGCAAATAGTATTTGTTAAATAACCATCTAGTCATGAAACATATATCATCTATAAAATATTTCATGTTTTCAAAGATGTTGAATAGTACTAAAATATCTGCTGCTCCAGTTTCTATATTTTTTTAAAAAAATAGCTTGATTAGTCAAATATGTATTTTGTTATTTATTTATCCATATACTTCTTTAGTTAAAAATTATTTATGGAGCACTTTCTGTATGACAGGAACGGTGTAAGGCTCTGGAGATAAAATGGCAAATGAGTAAGACACAGTTTTTGCTCTTAAAGAGCTTATAGACTGGAAAACAAGGGGTACCTGAAGAACAGTGTGATAAGAGATGTGCAGGTGTAAAAGTTGCACCTTAATGAGAACTAGCTATCAGACAAGGCTTGCTGAGAAAAGTCCAGTTCAAGCTGGGCCTGAGAGATGAGTGTGAGTTAGCTAGGCCAGAAGTGGAGGGGTTGGGAGAAGGAAAAGGGTGGAAAGTGTTCCAGGAAGAGGACAATATGTGTATATGTTCATTGGTTGGGGAGACTGGGACACGTTCAGGAAACCAAACAGTCTGGTTAGAATGTAGAGTGTAAGGGGCAGGGAGAAGTTAGGGTGGGGTTGGAATGAAAGCAGTTGTTAGCCAAGAAGAGGAGTTCAGGCCTACTGGTAAGGCTAGTGGGGACATATGCCCTTCTTGACGTCCAGAGCTTTCAAGGATCTGACCCAACATAATTTCTGGAACATATTCCTACCGATGATCAATATGAGCTCTAGGTCAGGCAAAGTAGACCAGGGGCTGTTTCTCTTTCAGGAGAGTCCTCTTCTATTCAACTTTCCTTTATTGCCACAATTGGAAAATGCCTTCTTTCTGAATATTTCTTTTTGAGGTTTATCCCATAGCTTTATGTTTATGGCAGATCTTAGCTCTCCATTGGATGATGCCTTGAGGACAAGGATTTGTCTTATTCATCCATTTTAATATCTGATAGTGATTGTCTAAGAAATATATGACTTTCGTTTGGTCCATATTCATCTCTAATGAATCCATTACAGGACTCATCCTCACACAATTCAGATGTTGGATTTTTGGGACCTTCTTTTTCTCTATCTTTTTCTCTCAGTATATTTGTAGCACCCTTGGAATAGAGGAAGCTGGTGTGAACATCATTACTCTGACCTCAGCAGAGAAAATGTCAAGCACCAGTGGCAACACTACCTTTGGGGGCTGTGGCAGTGCTTGCTCTTCTGCTATTGCAGTGACAGTCCACCTTGGAGCAAGAGAAGGAAAATTGATGTAAAGTATAGACAACAGGGTTAGCTGATATTTATTTAGCCTACTAGACAAGGTCTGTGGACTCCCAGGTCTATTTGGGGAAAACTGGAAGATGAGAGTTTTTGTGAACAGGTGGCAGTGAAGCTAGAGAAATGTTTTTTTGTAAGACTGCCTTTATGTTCCAGTTTTTAACAGGCTGGTGTGCATGGTAAACGCAATTACCTATATTCTACTTCATTTATTTCCTCAAACACACATATAAACATCCCCAGTAGGAAGACCCTAATCCTATTGGACTATTGAGCTGCATGATTAGGGAAGTACATGACCCTGGTGTGATAGGAGCTGGAGTATAATAGCAGGATGACATTGCAGAACCTGTCTCTAGCTCTAAACCACCAGCTCACATTGTGTTGTTGGTGGTTGGCATTAGCCTCTCTCCAAGGATGATCTGGGTTCTGGGGTCCAAGCAATGTAGTTGCAGTGTATGAAGTGGCAGACTCTTAGCCAGGTCAGCCTCATCAGTGTTGAAGGGAGTATCAATCCTTTTCCATACCTGACAGGGAGCTGAAGTCCAAACCTTGCTATTGACCAGTTTTGATTGTTTTAAACACTTGGCCATAGCCAGTTTCCATAGAGCTTTGCACGAGGTTACCCTTTTCTCTGAGATTTCACCTGCAGGTAACATATTTTGGACAAGTTATTTCTAATCTCTCTCGCTTTCCAAATATGTGCAGTTAAAGATGTTGAAAAAGTTTCATTGCCTTTTTATAAATGATTTAATTATTTTACTCTGCTTGTACAATGTTTAGCTTTGTAATAGGCACAACTCAGTTCTCAGTTTTTTAAAATTAAAAAACTTATTTTTATATTGCAAAAGTAATAACGCTCTGTGGAAAAATTGAAAAATTCAGATAACGTAAAAGAAGAAATTAAAACAGAAGTTGTGTTTCCACAGATTTTTCTTTCTCTGGAGAAAACTATACACATACATACACAAACAGATTTGCATGCTGATGTATATATACATCTTAACCATAATTTTCTTGATAGTCTGTAGACTTCATATAAAATGATACCAGATATTTGAATATTGATGTTTTATATAAGAATTTCATTCACAGAGAAGTGCACATATATATGAGCAAACTTAGGAGACTATTAGGAGTTACTTATGGTTAGATAATTGAATTAGATTATAATTGTTTATAACCAAAATAAAGAAGACCTACATAAAACATAGAATAATTTTGGCAACAAAAAGCTAAATGTTAGCAGAATTGTAAATACACTTGGATAATTGTATCAAATAGTAAACTTATTAACTAAAAAATAGTGTCTAATGGATTAGAGAGCCCATACTGAGAAACTATCAAGTGACAAGGGTCACCATGAGATAAGGACACAGATCATGCTGGTAGGTTCCCTGATGTAGTGCCCATTTTTTTTTTCTATGTTAGCTAAGGCTCTTTTCAGATGGGTCAGCATAGCTGTGAAAAATCTTCAACTGAGGTTTTGCTGTTCCATTTGGGGAGAAAACACTTCACCAGGCAGGTAAAAGTTATTAAGGGCTAGCTTGTTGAGTTTTAATATTGATTCTTTTCTCTGAGGCAAGGAATTTTGGAGCAATTTGTGTTGGTTCTAACATATCGTTTAACAAAGTAAAGTTAAAATAAATTTTTATTTTTTTCTTTCCCTTCACTGAGAATTTTAAAGGAAAAAATGTAAGCCACAGAAAAAATATCGACTTCCAACTATATAAAAGGAAAACACGTGGATGGAAGAAGGAGTAATTTGTTGAGAGAAAATGAGGCAATTCATCTATAATATATAGAGATCATCAAAGTGATGTTCTTGGATGGTAAAATTTCTTGGTGGCTGCCAAGCTTGTATGGCATATCAGTGATATTTAACATTTATTATTACCAATATTACATGAATTCTGGGTAAAAGCATTGCCTTGAAAACTTGAAATTTAAATTAAACCAATTCCAATAACTAAAGAAATAATAGCTTTTAGGAGAACCAAACTGATTCAAGATGAGATACCTACAAAGAGCTTGTAATGAGCAATTTCAGTCCCTTCAAGATAAAAATTTGTAAAGGATAAGAAAGATTCTTTTTAGATAAAAAGTTTATTTTTTGAGTAGTTGACATCTTGTATGTGAATAGCTTGTTTATATGGAATGGGTTATGCAGAATTAAGGCAGTGTTCCACAGAAGATAATTTTAACACATCAGTGCTTTTAATTTTAGATATTTTTATTATTATGAATCACATACCTAACTAGGGATTTTATTTTTTTTTATTATTTTTTTAAAAAATTAAGTTTATTGGGGTAACATTGGTTTATACAATTATATAATTTTCAGGTGTGCATTATAATTTGACAGCTGTATATTCTATTTTGTGTTTACCACCCAAAGTCCAGTTTCCTTCAGCTACCGTATATTTAATCCCCTTTACCCACTTCACCCTCCCCTCCCCCACTATATTTGATTTCCTTTATCCCATCTACCTCACTCCTCCTCCCTGACCCCCTACCCTCTGGTAACCACTAGTCTATAGTCCATGTCCATGAGTCTCTGTTTGTTTGTTCTGTTCATTTGTTGCTTTTATGTTTATATCCCACATATAAGTGATATCATGTGATTTTCAACTTTTTCTGTCTGGCTTATTTCACTTAGCATGATCATCTCGAGGTCCATCCATGTTGTCACAAATGGCAGTATTTCATCTCTTCTTATGGCTGACTAATATTCCATTGTATATATGTGCCAAAGCTTCTTTAGCCAATCATCTACCATAGGACACTTCGGTTGCTTCAATGTCCTGGCCACTGTGAATAATGCTGTTATGAACATCAGTGTGCAAATATCTTTTTGGATATGGATTTTCAAGTCTTTGGGGTAAATACCTAATAGAGGGATTGCTGGATTACATGGTAGATCAATTCTTAGTTTTTTTGAGGAACCTCCATACTGTTTTCCATAGTGGCTGTACCAATTTGCAGTCCCATCAACAGTCTAGAGGTTTTAAATACAAATCATTTGAAAGATGATATAGTTCTTTTTGATCACTTGGTGTCACAAAAGTGAATAGCAGATATCAGTTGAGTGTAGAAACAACAATGCCCTGAGGAACTAGAGAAGTAGGTAATAATTTTAAAAAATCTCTTCCTTGAAAAATTAGAATTTACAGCCCTCTTCTCTCATGTCTGTTATCGATGTGATTTCTCACTGTTGTCCTAGTATGGTACTACTTCTAAACTGCAGGTTTTTTTTATTAGTTCTTTTTATTTTTTTTCTCGGAAAAAAAAGTAATTCTGCTTCTCTTGACAAATAAAGTTTACGAGTTGTGAGTATGTTTTGTTTTGAGGCCTTCTAAATTCATGGGTGTGTTCTCATCAACTACAGAGTTAGAAGCATGGAATGAAAATAAATGAATATTTTATTTATCTTTACTAGGAAGAGTTTCTCTAAAATCACTTAGAAAATCTTAAAAAGGTTTAGTGCCTATCATCTGTTAAGATTTATCTGATAAATCCACAGAAAAATGAAGATATTATTTAAGTCCTGGACTTATAATCTACTTCCAGTTTTTTGACATTGACAACTGGAAAGATTATTTGGAATTTTTGCAAAGTTGATGGTATAAACAAACACAACTAAATGCTCTTAAATTTTAAGTTGTTTACATTGTACTCTGTAAATATCTGTTATTGTATAATTTTAGATGTCACTGATAATATTTTATCTGTGGTGTCTGAATAACATCACAATCAAATCTTTTATTTCTCTTTCACACATGGTACAAATTCAATTAAATGAGTTTGAACTCAAAACTTTGTTTCTTAATTCTCCTTGAGCAAGTAGTTTTAATTTTCTGCTTAGTAAGAATCTAATCTGATGAATTCATTCTGGGTTCTTGAGTAATCTATGAAATTTGCTGACTGTTATGGATGTGCTGATTCCAGTGTATCTTCCCTGTTGATATTTGACAAATCTCTGCCATTAGCTACTTTTAGTATAAGTATCATTATCCGATTATTTTGATTCACATTACACATATTGTGCCTATGAAGGTTAATAACTCTTCTGTTTCTGAAGTTTTGCTAGTGTGCATGTACCTGCAGAAGTAGATAGGAGGATAACTATATTTTGATAAGGGTCTGAGGTGAAAACTAGTTTGAATATACGTGGCTACCCGGGAGAGCTGGATATGATGGCACACAGTGACACACAGTCCATTTATGCCCTTTTATGACTCTATCTCCTTTCTTTTCTGCCTCCTCTCATAGGTAATTGTTATCATGAATTTTGTGTTTCTTATTTCATTAAGAATTATACAGTTTACCATATTTAGTTTTGCATGCTTTTAAATTTTGTATGAATGGAGTTATACTTTCATAACTTGCTTTTATCACTCAACATGTTCCTGAGATTCATTTATGATGATGTATGTCACCATAGTTTATTCACATTAATTGCTATGTAGTAGCATATTACTTGAACATACAACAATTTCTCTGTAAATATATTTAGTTTTATCTATATAAAATTGTTTTTTTTAATGGTTGTAAATAATGCTGCTATGAGTATTTGCTCTCTTTTAAAAAAGATTATTTTTCACTCACAGTTGACATACAATATTATACTAGTTTCTGGTGTACAACACAGTGATTAGATATTTATGTACCCTGATAAGTCTAGTACCCTTCTGATACCATCCTAGTTATTAAAAAATTGTTGACTATATTCCCTGTGCCTTACTTTATATACCCATGACTATTACTATAACTGGAAATTTGTGCTTTTTACTCCCTTTTACTTTTTATTTTGGTCAGCTTACAATCTCTTATTTTTTATATTTTACTCCTACAGCACTTGGTCTTCCTAGGTGGTCTCCCACCCAAGTACTAACCAGGCCCAACCCTGCTTAGCTTCTGAGATCAGATGGGCTTGGGCTTGTTCAGGGTGGCATGGCTGTAGACACTTTTATCTTTTTCATCCATCCTCCAGTCATCTTCCCATCTGGTGACCATCAATTCGTTCTCTGTATTTATAAGTTTCTTTCTATTTTGTTTGTTCATTTATTTTGTTTTTTAGATTCCATATATAAGTGATATCATATGATACTTTCTCTGTCTGATTTATTTCACTTAGCATAATACCCTCTAGGTCTATTCATGTTGTTGCAAATGGCAAGATTTTATTCTTTTTTATGGCTGAGTATTTTTCCATTGTATATATGTACCACATCTTTACTCATTCATCTATTCATGGACACTTAGGTTGCTTATGTATTTTGGCTATTGTAAATAATACTACAATGAACATAAAGGTGCATGTATCTTTTCAAATTAGTGGTTTAGATTTCTTTGGATAAATACCCATAAGAGTAATTGCTGGGTCATATAGTAGTTCTGTTTTTAATATTTTGAAGCACCTCCATACTATTTTCTGCAGCAGCTGCACCAATTTACAATCCCACCAACAATAAATGAGGGTTCTTTTTTCTCCACACTCTTGCTAATACTTGTTTGCTAACATCGATAATAACCATTTTGACAGTTGTGAGGTGACATATCTCATTGTGATTTTAATTTGCATTCCCCTAATGGTTAGTAATGTTGAGCATCTTTTCATGTGTCGGCTGGCCGTTTGCATATTGTCTTCTGAGAAACGTCTATTCCATGTCTTCTGCCCATTTTTTAATTGGATTGTTTGTATTTCTGATGTTGAACTGTATGAATTCTTTATATATTTTGGATATTAATCCCTTATCTGATATATCATTTGCAAATATCTTCTCCCATTAAGTCAGTTGCCTTTTTGTTTTGTTGATGATTTCCTTTGTGGTGCAAAAGCTTTTTAGTTTGATGTGGTCCCATTCGTTTATTTTTGCTTTTGTTCTCTTTGCCCTAGGAGACATATGCAAAAAAAATGTTGCTAAAACCAATGTCAAAGATTTTACTGCCTCTATTTTTTTCTAGGAGTTTATGGTTTCGGGTCTTAAGTCTTTAATCTATTTTGAGTTAATTTTTGTACATGGTGTAAAAAAATGATCTGATTTCATTTTTGCATGCATAACAGAAAGAGATTTAAAAAGTATGAAGATAGCCTTAGTGACTTGTAGGACAATATCAAGTGGTCTAACATATGTGTAATTTGATTCCAAGAAGGAGAGGCAAGACAGAGTGGGGCAGAAAGAATATTTGAAGAAATAATGGCCCAAAATAGCAGTTCCCATTAAGTATATAAAATATATTTTTTATTGGGGGTCATGGCCGAAAATTTTGAAAGCTGCTGTTCCAGTGTACATGGTTAGGAGTAGGTTTTGATGTCACAATTTACATCTTTTTACATTGTGTGTCCATTAACAATTTATTTTAGCTGTAGCTATTTTTAATGCTTTGTCCTTTAATCTTTCTATGAGAATTAACCAGTTAACACACCACCATATTACAGTATTAAAGTATTTTACGAGTTATTGTATATTTTTATATGTTTTCATGTTACTAATTAGCATCTTTTCATTTCAGTTTGAAGAACTCTATTAAGCATTTCTTGTAAGGTAGGTCTAGTGAGAAACTCCCCCAGCTTTTGTTTTTTGGGAAAGTCTTTATCTTGCCTTCATTTCTGAAGGACAACTCTTTTTGGGTAAAGTGTTCTTGGTTGGTAGTTTTTTTCTTTCATCACTTTGAATATATCATCCAACTGAGTCCTGTCCTGCAAAGTTTCTGTTTAGAAATTTGCTGGTTGCCTTAGGAGGGTTCCCTTGTATGAGAGAAAAATGTCTTTTACTGCTTTTAAAGTTCTTACTTTTTTGATTTTAGACAGTTTTTAAAATAATGTGCCCTTGAGAATATTGTTTTGGATTAAAATTATTGGTGACCTATTATCATCATTAACTTGGATGTC
>NW_006436284.1:514315-525827 GCF_000325575.1 Pteropus alecto
TTCATGTGCAATTTCTTTAAAAATGTTTCTGCCCCTTTCTCTTCTTTTTCTTCTAGGACTCCAGTAGATTGTTCTTAATGGTGTCCTACCAGTCCTGTAGGCTTTCTTCATTTCTTTTCATTCTTTTTTCTTTTGCTTCTCTTGCTGGATTATTTCAAATTACTTATCTTCAAGCTCACTGATTATTTCTTTTGCTTGGCCCAGGCTACTCTTGAAGCTCTCTATTGAATTCTTCAATCCAGTCATTGTATATTTAAGCTCCAAAATTTCTGGGTTTTTTTTTTTTTTTTACATCTTTTTGTTAAACTTCTTATTTTGTTCTTGTATTGTTTTTCCGATTTTATTAAATTGTTTAACTGGTGGTGTTTTGTAGCTCTCTGAGAATCTTTAAAACAATTAGTCTGTATTCTTCATTGGGCAATTCATATATCTCCATTTCTTTGGGTTTAGTTATTAGAAGTTTACTGCATTCCTTTGGTGATGTCATGTTTCTTTGCTTCTTCATGATCTCTGTAGTTTTGTGTAGGTGTTTGTACATTCGAAAAAGCAGTTATCTATTTCAAACTTTATGGACTGACCTCAGTAAGGAAAGACCTTCACCTGTGGGGAGGGGCAGGTGCTATGATTCCATGTCTAGTGGTACTGGGCATCAAGTGCAGAGTTTGTGGTGGCTCTGGTCCAGGGGGTTGTGATTGCTCATTGGCCCAAGCTACTGAGATCCACAGCAGCAACAACTGCATGTTCCTTGGCAAGTGCTGTCATGGATCCACAGTGGCTTAAAGGGCTGCTGGAGTTCTCAGTAGGACCTCCAGGTGCAGTCTCTAGGGATCAGGGCAGACAGCAATAGTTGTCGGATCTGCACACATTTGGCTGTGGGTACCAGCTGCAGGGGCCTGTGTAGTGATAGGGACTGGTTGCAGACATACACACAGTGATAGAGGTAGAGCCAAGAGGGACCCTGGCTGTTTTCGTGCCCTCTTGTGATGATAAGATCTCACCTCGAGTGTATGCGCAGGAGTGGAGTTGGGCCAGCAGGGTGTAGGTGCACAGCTGGAAGGGCTAGTTGCAAGCAAGCCCAGCATTGAAGGCCAGTGATAGGAAATGGGGCCACAGCTGGGTCCACAAGCAGCTGAGGGAGTCTTGACTGTCAGTGTGCACTCCCGAGGCTATAGGTTCTCACCCTGGGCACAGAGCAGTTTAGGCCAGTGAGAAGAGTCAGGCTAGTGGTATGCAAGTACATAGCTTGAGGACCTAGCCCCAAGTGTGTATGTGACATTGAGGGTCAGCCTCTGGGGTCTATGCTAGTGTTTTGCATTTGCACAGCTGCGGAGGCCTGAGCTGGCTGTGGGTGTACATTTCAGGCACTCGCAGGAGAGAAAAGGAAGGGAGTGAGGATAAACTCACATAGCTGGCATCTGCAAATATGAATATATGTTGGGTAAATATTGGTGAAATTTATGGGGGGGTCCTCCACAGCTGTGCTGCCTGCCTGCAGAGCAACTGCAGTTGCTTCTGCTACGTGGCTGGTACCAGTGACTCCTGCCCTTCTTCCTTGTCCCCACTCATCTCTATATATTTCAGCTTTGCTAGTCTCTGGGTAGAGTGAAACCAAACTAGGTTCCTTCAGATGGTGCCTGGAAAGGCTGAGGAAGCTGGTTGCTCAGCCTGCTCTCCCTTTCCCAGTGAGAAAAACTCTCTCTGGGAATCTCTTTTCGGCTCTGAGCAGGGCCGGCATAGGAGGTAAAATGACGCAGGCAAAATAGATTGTTTTCCCTTCTCTTTTTGTGAGGTTTTTCTCTAGTTTTTCTTTCTTTCTTTCTTTTTTTGTTCCTCTGTGTTCTGAAGTTTCTTGTGTGGATTCTTGAGCTCTCCCAAAGCCGTTTTTGTTCATGGATATCTGTCTAAGTGTTCATCTTTATGGGGGGATGGAGTTCGGGGTTTCCCACTTCTTTGTCTTTCTGGTTTCACTTCCTTTTTGATTCTTTGAATATATAAGATTAGAGACAGCTTTATGTGGGTAGATGAAGTGATGTCCTCAGGATTTCTATGTAATAGTCTCAATTTGCACTGAGATATGTCACACCTTACATTGTTGCTCATATCATTCTTGTCTCTAAGAGTAGGTTGTCCTATGAAATTCTAGTCCTGTATGCTTTGATTTGGCAGTCAATAGCTCAGAATAAAAATTATTTGGTTTTAAGTCTCCCTGAATTGAAGTCATTCACATAGATTATTCTTGGTCTTTGTTGATGCTTCGTTAGTCCTTAATCACTAGAATTCTCTTATGGACACTTCATCTCTTGGCAGGAGGAGGAGGAGGATGACGAGGGGGAGAGAGAGATAGAGAGAGAGAGAGAGAGAGAGAGAGAGCGCGCGAGAGCGCTCCAGCGAGCTGGGAGGGGCAATTGGAGAGAATGGGAGAGAGGAGAATCCATCATGTATAAAAATAACTTTCAAGCTTGCCTTAAATATTTTGGCAATCAATTTCTATATTAAAAAATAACAACTCTTAAAGTATCTACATCATCTCATTTCACCTTTATTTTGTTATAATCTTTCCCATCATCTTCAAACAGCCTTCCAAATTTTTATAAAATCTTTTTAGCATTTGTTCTATAAAATACCAGCAGTTCAATAGAAATTACTCATGTGGAATCAAGGCATATATATTGTAAATAATCTCAAACTTAGAATCACTATTATTTTCTGAAATATATAAGGTTATTAAATGAAGAATCACTTCTTGGACGTGATCTAGACTGTCTAAACCACAGCGTCTCTTATGCAGTTTTATAAAAGTTGTGGGTTCATTGGATCGAATTGATATATTGCTTTCAAACTTCAGACATGAGTGGATTTAAAAAGTAAGAAGATATTTACCGTAAGTATGGAAATAAAGGAATAAGAAAACTCCAGGTGGCTGCTGTGGCTCCTCACCTGGCCCTACTTGGGAAACACAGGAAAAAGAAAAATGAGAGATCAGGACAGAGCCTGAACACAGCCCTAGGCTAGGATTTGCCAGTGAGTAAACAGCTTCTGACCTGAACTTGGGTTTCTAGCATCTGTCTCTCAGAGAGAGACCAAAAGTATTAGAGTTCTATAACATTTCCTTAGAGTTTCCCTAAAAAGGTAGTCTTGTTTTCATTTCAGTATCTCTACAAAAATCAGCTCTCTGCTTTTCTAAAAGATGCTCACCTGGCACCTTCTTCTTACTCTTATGTCTCACACTTCCTCCTTGAGGCATCCTCTTATTACTGGGAGCCAATGAAGGCTCTTACGCCCTCATTGGCTCCCAGTACATGCTCTACATATGTCTGATAACTGAATGGATTATTACCATAGTGTTATGCAGAACTCTAGTTCCTTGAATTTCTTTTCAAAACAAAGCAAGCAAGCAAGTGAATGAACAAACAAACTGCCCAACATCTGTTTTGTGGTCAACTAATTTTGGGAAATTTATTATAGACTCCTCTTACATACTTATTATGCAAATTTCAGCATTAATGGTTCAAGAAGTCATTCAAGAAAGGAACTTAATTTTACCCAATATTCCTAGAATTAATTGACCATGAAAGATCTCTTTTGAGAAACATTTGTCTGTAGATTTCTCTGGAACAAGTTTGGGAAACGCTGTCTTATTGTATTGTGATTTGTTTTCTTTGCACTGCTTCTCCACTAGGCCATAATTACTGATATCATCAGTGCTTGGTACAGAGCCTGGCACATAGTAGGTCCTTAATGAAATTATTTGTTAATAAAATATGGGAGAGAGAAAAGGAATGACTTCCATATTTGAAGCTTGAGCAAACGGTTATTTATTGTTGCGTAACAAACCACCCCAAAATTTAGTGGCATAAAGAAACCCTTTTTTTTTAATGTTCATGGTTTTTGTGGGTTTGGAATTCAGAAAGAGCACAGTGGGGACAACCCCCTATTTGCTTCAAAATATCTGGGACCTTTGATGAGATGACACAAATGGCAGAGGGGTGCTTAGAGTGGCTAGGGGCTGAAAGGCTTGTGCTAGAGAACCATTTCTAAGATGATCTCCTCACTCACATGAGTGGCCAGAGCACCTACATGTGACCCCTCAAGCATGATGGTTTTAGCATCATCAAACTTTCTGCATCATGGCTCAGGGTTCCAAGAATAAGTGCTCCCAGAAACCAGGCAGCAGCTGCTAGTTTTTTAATGACTCGCCCTCAGCAATCTCATTCATAGCCATACTTCAAATTGTCACAGTATCTATGAGGATAGTGATGCCATTTATTGACGTAAGAGATTCAGGAGAAGAGAGTTTGCTGGGTAGGAGAGAATGGTAAAAGAATGTGTTTGAGTGTGAGACACATGTGCACATCCAGGTGGGATGTGTAAGGGCATCTTAAGTATATCTGGAGCTCAGGATAAAGATGGGAATTGAAAATTAGGGTTAAGGTGTAACCCATATAGTTGATACTGCAAGCATAAATAAAATTCTCTAGGGAAATTTTGCCGAGGAGAGAAGAGAGTCTCAGACACAGACTTGGGCAGATGTTAGAGACTGAATGTGTCCTCCCTCAAATTTGTGTGTTGAAATCTTGATGCCTAATGCAATGGTGTTAGGAGATGAGACCTTTGGGATATAATTAGGTCATGAGACTAGAGCCCTCATGAATGGGATTAGTGTCCTTGGAAAAGAAACCCCAGAGAGCTCTCTCATTCTCTTTTTGCCATATGAGGATACAAGTCAAAGACAGCAGTCTGCAACAAAGAAGAGGGTCCTCACCAGACCCCAACTATGCTGGCACTTCCAGCCTTGGACTTCCAGCCTCCAGAACTGTGAGAAATAGATTTCTGTTGTTTATAAGCCACACAATTTATGATACTTTGTTATAGAAGTTCATACTCACTAAGACAGCTGGGTAATGCCAACACATAAGGGGAAACTGGAGGAAAATAAGCAGGGAAGGGAGATGAGAAGCTGCAGCCACAGTAGTGGGAGGAATAGGACGGCATGGTCCTGGGCAGCCCAGAGAAAACAGAGTTCCAAGGACAGGATGGTCAACAGTATCACATGCCTTAGATGAGTCAGACAAGGAGGGTCAAGAAGGGTCCACTGGATTTGGCAATAATAGAATCCTTTAATAAGGGGAGTTTCAGAGAAGAGAGATGGGGGACAGAGGTGGTGGTGGGGACAGTAGTTGAGATGTTGGGATGGGGGTTGGTGGTGGGAAGCCTGAGTGCAGGGTGCTGAGGGAGGAAGCTCTGCATTCACAGTTGAGCTGCATTCAGGTGGAGAGAGAGCTCCTTCTCTACCCTCAAAAACCTTTCTTTACAATTGAACCACAGAGTCACACGGCACCTCATTCACAATTGTTACAAATGTGTAAAAATCATTGAATGGAAAAAGCTTTTAGGAGTGCAAGGCAGCCAGGATGGATCACATAACAGCCCAAACAAGTGACACATCCCTAGATAAGCCTGAAGCCACAGCCAGTAACAGCTCTGGAATCTGCCAGGGAGTAGCTGATGCGAGGAGCAAATATACTTCCTCTGTTTGGCATCCGCAGGCTGCTGAGAATGGCAGTTCGCCAAGTCCGTTTTCCTGAAGGGTTCAGTGTAGTATGGGCTCTGTGATTGTAAAGTTATGCTGCATGGCGGGGACCGAATAAGGACTGTTGGGATAGGGAAATGGTGTATCATCTTACACTTTCTACTAGTCCTCCTGATATTTCTCTTTCAGGAAAAGGCAAATGCAAGCCTATAGTAGAAACAATGTTCAATCTTTTTGACTCTTTGGAACTTGAATGTGGCTGTTGCAAAAATTTTGTTGCAGTAGGTAAATTGTGATTAAATGAATTAATATACCTAAAGCTCTTAGAACAATGCCTGTTTTAAGAATAAACACCATGTATGTGTAAAATATTACTATTAATACCATTTTATTATTATGTCATAGCTTTAAATACAGGATTACAGTTTGATTCAAAGGAAATTCTTCTTCCTCTTTATCTTAAATTTCATAGATAAGATAAACTTCATATTATGAACCCTTTCAAGAAACCTTATAAAGATGGGGGTAAATTTCTTTAGCCCTAAGTAAAAGCACTATTACCAGAAAACAAAGTGACAACCATCCATATGTACTCAAAATAGTCCAAATTTGACAACTGAGTGAATATATTTAAGCTAAGAGGATGTTCTTTGTGGCTGGTGGGCTTTGATTTCAGCGACTTGTTTTTGACTCTTATTATCCAGCTTGAGAGAGCTCCCTTTTGGGAAAAGCAGTGTTCTCAAATGATAAAGCGTATGGGTGTAAAGTGATCCAACTTGAAGGCTTACTGAAAATTAGGAGCCCCATTGTCTTTTTTGCTCTCTCAGAGAGAGAGAATGCTAGCAAGTTCAGGTCAGAAGCTGTTTACTCACTAGCAAATCCTAGCCTAGGGCTGTGTTCAGGCTCTGTCCCGATATCTCATTTTTCTTTTTCCTGTGTTTCCCAAGAGGGGCCAGGTGAGGAGTCACAGCAGCCAGCTGGGGAGGTCTAGAGTGAGATCTATGGGGATTATTTTATCCTTTTATTCCTACTCTGAAAATAACATCTTATCTACCAAAATCATCTCATGCTTGTACTTTTGAGGGCAGAATTCCATTTTGATTCAATGCCTCAAAAGTATAATATAAATCCACATCATGCTAGGGAAAAGTTGAAGATGTGATTTCTGACTTTGAGAAATTCATAATATATTTTAGATATGTTGAAATTCGTAGCTGTCTGTCTGTCTGTTTACCTATCTACCTACATACCTACCTACCTACCTACATACCATCTATCATCTATCTGATATCTATCTTATCAATTACATATATACACTTAGAAACATGAGTGCCTCACTGGACTTTTCCAGCATTTTCTGAGTTGAGGATGAGGTGGACAAGCGTCATCTATTATCATAAGAAGGATGCTGTGGCCTGACAAATATATGGACTTGTTCTTCCAGAGAATACATATAGGGTGGTCTCTGATGCTTAAGTAGAGGGGATTTAAGTTAATCTCAGGGACAAGCAGTGTGTTTTGTACACAGCAGGTGTTCTGTAAGTGCTTGTTGTTCAAAATGTTACTCACATCTGAATTTGTAAGGGTTTCATGGACACTAAATTCCTGAAATGCCTTTATTCTTTTGCTGTTAGTGTGCTCGTACATGCTTAAAAACCTCCTGGAAGCTATAATGCTATGCCCAGACTGGGAAAATGTCATAGATATGTCTAATTCTTCAGCTTCTTAGGAGAATAAAGTCCACAACAGAATTTTGGGGGCCCTTGAATTCAGGTGATATGTCTGTGAATATTGGTCCTCAGTAATTTACAAAGCTGGAGTCTCTTACCTTTTATAATGCTATGTCTAAAGTCAGCTGTTCCTAAACTTAATTTTATGGGACTTGGAATATAGTTAGTTTCTATGTCTCTGGAACTCACAACCTTGTTAGTCCAGAGACTAGAGTTTGTGTCTTTAGGAAATGAGACAAGACCTATTGATGGTCAGAAAGCATTAATAGTAAACCCATCTGCTCAAGTCAAGTTTTGCCTGACGAATGTTTGTAGCAAGATCAAATGGAATGCTATATTATTTCTAATTTAATTTTTGATTATCCAGACCAATGAGGATAAACCAAGAGGTAAAAGAATGCTACAGAGGAAAGTAAACTCTTTCTCTTCTCTCTCTCTCTTTTTTCTTCTCTTTCTTTCTCTTTCTCTTCTCACACACGCACACACACACACACACACACACACATATATATATATATATACATTTGGAATTTATAAGACTCAAGAAGACAATAATTAGCCATATTGGACTTTGCATCTAAAATACTCATTTGAATTAGCTATCACTAATTGTAACAATATTTTATAGGGAGCATAAAATTGTTTGGTGATCAATGAGATAATTTTCATCATCACAGTGAACGATATACAAGATAATGATACAAGACACTAACTACTCAGTTAATGGTCTAACCCAAAGTACAAGCCTTTGATGTCCAATACAGTAATCACTAGCTACATATAGTACTGAGCACTTGAAATATGGCAAGTGCAACTGAGGAGCCAAATTTAAAATTTTATTTTAATTATTTTAACTGTAAATTTAAAAACTGATACATGGTTCAGTTATTGGATAACTTTTATCAATGTTTGAAACAACTTGCATATGTCAAGTTACTTTTTGAGTAAATTCTATGAAGTCTAAATACAGAGCAAGAATTTCCTATGAAAATTTAGTGTCTGGAATGAAATGTGTTATATGTGTAAAATACACACTGGATTTTAGAAACAATACAAAAGATAATGTAAAATATCTCATCAGTAATTCTTTTACATTAATTACATATCAAAATGGTAATATTTGGATATTTTGAGTTAAATAAAATATATCATTTCATTTAATTTTACATGTTTCTTTTGAAGTTTTGTGATGTGGCTACTGGTAAATCTAAAATGGCATATGTGGCTCACATTATATTTCTATTGAAATAGGAAGTACATGGTACAGTATTTAAAAACAAAAAAATTCAATAAAAGCATGGAGAAGATTTGGAAATAACTGAAGCTTTTCAGTACTCAAAGAAGAAGAAACATTCCAGATAGAGGGAATGATATGTGCAAAAGACTCAGGTGGGAGTGTGTGCATGAGGTTCTCTGATACAGAGTGTGTAGTGTGTGTACTGACTTGATGGGAAATTCAGTTGTAGAGCTAAATACCGATGAAGATTGATGGTGCAGGGTGCTGAATGCCAAGCTAGGTTTTACTCTCTAGACAATGAAGGAGCAATTGCAGGCTTTTGACAAAAGAGGATATTTTCTGGAGATTAATTTTTTTTTTTATTTGAGTGAAGAAATATTGGAAAGGAGAAAACAGCTCAGGGAATATTATAATATTCATGGTGTAAGGAAGACCTGATTTTAATTGGGTGGTGGTATGGGAAATAGAACTAATGTTAATGAGAATAATAATAGCTAATATTTATTAAGGGCTTATTTTGTGTTAAGCATTGTACTAAATGTTTTTGTGAGTTATCTTATGTAACTCTCATAATACTTCTCTGAAATATGCTCTATTTTTGTCCCCATTTTATAGCTGAGGAAAATGAAGCATACAAAAGTTATGACAGAGCTAGTAAGATCACACAGCTAGTAAAAGGTAGAGCTGGAATTCGACTGAACTACTGAGATTGACCAATAATGATTAGATTCAATTTTGGGAAATAGATGGCATCTTTTTTCCTGTTTCTCCCATCTTCCTAGAGAGTATTCACTCCTCAGGAGACTGAGGAAGGGACACTTTTCTCTCTGTCATCTAATATGTAGAGTTTGAGGAAGCTCTGAGTTAGTGGTAAGCACATGCTGGCTCTAGGATTTAGGATTCCTATCAGATCAACATTTGTGTTCTAAGACTTGGTTTCTTCCTCTCTTTTTTCTGAATCTTGGAATATCAGACCCGTTAATCCCACAAATTGTAATCAAAGAGCATAAAATTTGAAACCAAAAGACCTGAGTTTATTCACTTTGACTCATAATAGCTATATGACTTTAGGTAAGTCAAGGTGTGAACTTCAATTTCCTCTCTTATAAAATGGTGCTGATGATAATCCTGACTCCCAGGAGTATAGAGGATGAAATGAAGTCATTCATATGAAAATACTACCACAGTGACCTGTAAAACTTTAGGGTCAGGAAGTTTCCCATTCTATATAGTCTATAATGTACTAAAGACAGAGGTAACTTGTGGTGAAGAGAACAAAGGTTTGTTTCCAGACTTGTCATGGGCCAAGTTTCAGATTTTCCAAGTTTTGTTATCTCTAAAATGGGAATAAAAATGTATTCCTTGTCTACCATTAAGTTCTTTTAAGGGTCAAATAAATTAACATACACGATTATGTGATTTTGGTTTGAAAAATGACACAATGAAATATAGATATGAATTGGTGATATTATTGAGTACACAAAGTTTTAAAACACAAGAAAGTCATTCACTGGATATTCAAGAAACATTCAAAGGAAGAAAAAAAGCAATAATCTAGACTCAGAAAAAAGACCTTGAAAATTTAAGTGATCTTGCCCATAGTCACATAATGTGCTGATGGAATGAGGGGTAAAATTTTGTCATTTTGAGTTCCCAGTAGCTCCTTCAGTCAACAGAGTCTCGATGCCTCAAATATCAGAAAATATGAAACCTGAATCAACTAAAGTGTTTTTAAAAGGCAAGTTGCCATATATAGAGTGAATTCCCATTTATTTGTGGGTAACTGATGTGTACATGTGCACATGTGTATGTCTGAATGCTTTTATGAAAGAAATTAAATGTTAAATTAAGAAGATAATACGAGGGATTTATAGTTAGTAATTCTCTATAAATGCTATAATATCAATATAGATGCAGTTCAGTATCTTATAGCTTTTTCCTGTACAAATCAGTGCAATGCGAATTAAGTTTTATATCCATGACCCAAAGATGCCATAAATCAGAAATGACTTCCTATATTATTTAATAAAAATTATGTTCTGTAAAATTATATTATTGAATACATTTGGTTATATTTTACTGAAAATTGATAATCCATATATGCATTACTGGCATGATTGCTTTTATAGCCAGCATTATATTTTTATTAAAATGTAATCTAAAATTCATTTTCTCTTGGAAAAATTCTTCTCTTTTTGGTAAAATATTTTCTGGTGTTGACTGAGCATTTTGTGACATCAAGCCCTGTCTACATGAACAGTATTAACTACATGAAAACAAGAGCTAAGTATGAAAGGTTGTAAGGGATGCTCTGAGATGCTATGCAGACACTCACTTCAGGACAAATCACTCATTCTGCCAGATGTCTGATGGTTGATACATGGTATCTCACTGCAGTTTCATTTTCCATTTCTCTTACGCTGGAAATTGTCCTCAACCAGTGGGTGCAATCTCACCCAAAGTTAAGCCTCTTCCCCTGGGGCAGCCCACATTCAATGAGTGATCAGTGCAGGGTGCAAAAGTTCAGACTCTTTGCCTCAATGTGGTACAGCTCTGAAGGGCCATCCCAGCTCCAGAGCTTGTTGAGGGACTGGCTATGCCCTTTCAGCAGCTGCATCCCAGCTCGATTTCTCTTTCTGCTCTATTGCCCTCGTTCCTTTACAGGCGTTGTTCTCAGGGTACTCTTCAATAAACCTCCTGCACAAGAATCCCCTATCAGGGTCTGTTTCCCTAGGTTACCCCATTTAAGGAGAATAGGGTTAGTTAAGTTAATCCTGTCAAGTCAAAAGAAACTTCAGACTGGGGAAAGACAATCATAGAGGTTTTGAAAACATACATGGTTATGCCACTAGTGGGTATCTTTCCTTCTTTTTGGACTAGCAAGAGGTGGAGGTTGTTCTTTTATGTAGTTGATTAGGGAAACCTTCTCTGACAAGGTGAGAGTTGAGTAGAGATCTAAAAGAAAGGAAACAGTAAGGCTTATAGTTCTTTGGCAGAAGAATGTTCCAGGGAAAG
>NW_006436284.1:526043-560225 GCF_000325575.1 Pteropus alecto
GGACCATGCTTGGCATGCTCCAGGAATAACAGAGAGCCTCAGTCCAGTGTTGGCTGGAGCAGAGTAAGCATGCAGGAGAGTCGTGTGGGAGATAAGGTCATAAATGCAGGTATGCCAGACTAGGTAACATCTGATGCCATTATATAACTTTGGATACTAAGACATTGGAAGAATTTTAATAGAAAATTGACTTCATCTGACATATTTCAAAAGAATCACTCTGGCTAGTGTTTGAGATTCAATTTTATGAGATAAAGATGGAAGCCAATGAGGAGGAAACAGTAGTAATCCAGGTGAGAGATGATGTTGGTTAGGAGCAGCATGATAGAGGTTGAGGTAAGTGTTTACATTCTAAATACTAAAACCAACAAGATTTGCTGATATATTGAATATGGGGTGTGAGAGAAGGAAAATTGTCTAGGGAGACTTCAAGATTTTTGGCTTGAACACATGGAAAGATGAAGTTGCCATTTTCTGAAATGGGGAAGAATATGATTAAAACGGAGATTTTTTTGGGAAGACAGAAATCCGGAGTTCTGTTTGGAGCATTTAGGGATTTCTATTAGCCACCTATAGTGAGATGCCAAGTAGACAGTATACTTTATGAATCTGTAGTTCAGGACACATATTTAGGCTGGAAATAAAACTTTATTACTAATGCTGTCATTAGTAATATAGTTTGTATATAAAGTAAGAAACTGGATGAGATCTCTGAGGTACGAGTATAGATAGAAAAAAGATCTGAGGTCTGAGCCCTGGGATGTTTCAACATCCAACATTTACAGGTTAGAGAGATGAGAAATCAGCAAACAAACTGAAAAGAAATTATCAATGAGGTAGGAGGAAAAGCAAAAAATGTCCTGGGAGCCATGTGAAAACTGAATCTAGGAGGAGAGAGTGATCAAGAATTTCACATACTGCCATTAGGCCAAGTAAAATGACTTGGGAAATGTCTATTGATTTAGCAAACTGGAGGTCACTAGTGACTTTGACAAGAGCTATTTCTCTGGCGTGTTGAGGAACGAGGACTGACTGCAAAGTTCAGAAGGGAGTTTCGAGAAAGGAAAAGAAGATAGTGAGTAGAGATGTTTCCTGTGCTGTAAAGGAAAGCAGAAAAATGAGGTGAAATCTGGAAGGAGATATGAGGTAAAGGAGGATTTTGATTTTGTTTTGTTTTTAAGAGGGAACGTAGGGTGCCTGAAGGTAAATGATTATGTGTGTGTAAGAGAGAGGGGAGATCTGTTGGAGTTACATCATTGAGCAGCTGAGAGAGGATGGGCTCTCATGTAGGAGTGGAGGAGGTGGCCTTTAGGAAGAACAACAGTAGTAACAGGCATAATGTTAGATTCGACAAGTCGATAATATCGAATCATTAGTAACCAATTTACCAAATTGTACCTCAGATTTTTTTTCTTTAAAAATGTATTCTTCAACATATCTTCAGTCTGGCAAAGAAAAAGTTTGATAGCATACTATTGGAAGAGTGTACAGAAATTATTTCTCTCATACATCGCTGGTGGGAGTGTAATTGGCACAGCCTGTATAGGGGAAATTTAACAAATATTTATGAAATTTACAAATACAAAATACACTTTATACCAGAAATTCCACTACTAGCTTATTCTACAGGTATACTATAGAATAAGGAAATGATATTTATTTAAGAATACTTATTGCACCACTGTTTGTTCGTAGGAAAAGATAACCAACTGAAATATTTATCAGTAGTGTATGTTGTACACTGATGTGTAAGTTGTGGTGCACTCATTCAATGGAATTGGATACAGCTATAAAACAAGACTATGGAAGCTCTTTATTGATGTAAAAGATCTCTGAGAAGTACTATTAAGTAACAAAGTGAGCTATGGAACAGTGTGTACTGTTTGCTACCTTTTGTGAAAAATCAATATACATATATGATTTTTATATATTTGCATATGTTTAAATATCTCTGGAAAGATCTACAAAACATTTAAAATTTAAATATTACATGGAAGGTACTGTGGTAATTCATTGTTCTTATGATATTCTGTTTTACTCATGAGGTTTATTACTATAAAAATGAAAAAAAGAAAGTATGAGAATTAAAAAAAAGTAAACAAGTTTACAACTTTAGTACTTTTGATCAACCAGTAGCTAAATATTTTAAATATAGACAGCTACCAATTTAAATCTAAAAATATCAAGAAATGAAAATATCAAAACAACCAATTTCATATTTACTTTAAGCAATAGTAAGAATACTATCATTTTTAACTTCCAAATAAAATATAAATTATAATTTTTTATAAGATGTGGTATGTCTTTAAAATATTTTAACAAATTACATATAATCTAATTTATTACATTTAAAATTATATTCAATAGTATATTCAAATATATTATTCTAAATATGTTAATAAAATATTAAATGCATTGATGGATTTAGAATAGTTAAACAATTTTAATATTTACCAATTTTCTTAGATTTTGATTTTTTATAAGTATATATATATGTTTTTATTAATTATTGCAGCATTGCATCAGAAACAGGCTATATAGATGCTAGAAGAAAGGGCTATTCTTCTAATTTAACCCTCTTTTTTTGGTTCAGTTATATTTTTTTCAGATTTTAGGCAATTGGAACCTGGCTTTGTTTTGTATATTTGACCTAGATCAATACAAAGAACTTATGGCCATTTACTTTTCCTTTAATTACTTAAATTGGCTATTTTTTTTTTCTTTTGGCTTCCTTTTGTCTGGGGAACAGAGGCTTACTTTGTAATAAATATGTCATAACAAATGCACATTGAAATTATACCTGAGAATAAATCTTTTAGATTCCTTAAAGTGATACCACACCAACCAATGCTAAATATTTATATATTTTAGAATGTCGGATTCTGATTTTCAGCATTAGTGACTGTACTTTCTGAAGTACCACTTGTCAAATAAATTCATTTCTAATAGTCAACAAATGCTGTTAATTTTGAGATTTCTAAAATATAGTCTTGAAACACTAAGCGAAATCTTTTGTCAGAACAAAGTACTAGTTGGCAATTCAAAGACATACCTATTTTTGAATGGTGTATTGTTAAGAGGAAATACTTGTGAACAAAAGGTGGAAATAACTGAACTGGGAATCAGGTATCACAGGTTGAGAACAAGAATAGCAAGTAGAGTATATGGGCAAAGTCTAAGAGCTTGAATGACAGCTCAAAGACAAGATGGGATTTCACCCGCTTTCAAAACATTACTTTTGTGTTCTACTTTAAAGCACCGGCTGCTTTTCTTTAATTCAAATGATTGTAAATGTTCAATGCTCAAGCATATATATGAGTTTCCATGAACCCAAGGATTGTAGAAGTATCTGTATCTTATTGGGCTTCATTCGACGACTAGATCTTTTTAAAAGATTCACATTCTCAGTTGTATTTTGTATATTAGTTCTTTACATGTATATGCTATAAATATAATTTTATTTTTCCTCAATGGAAATACTAGGATTATGAAATAGAAAATATTATAGTCACATATAATTTAAAAAATAATGAATCTATCTCTAAAAGCTGAAGTGAAGAAATAAAAGCACCTGTTAATATGTTAAAGCATGTAAATAATTTTAGCTGTGTAATTTTGAAAATACTCAGGAATATTTTATGTTCCTCCTTTATCATGGTGCTCTTCTAGGAAACTCATCTGTAATTATTTAAGTGATACTAATAAGGGCAATCTAGAGACCTGAAATGCCCTTGCAAAATTCCTAGCAGAAGAAAATTACTAGACATTTGAAAGACATCAGTATTATCACTGGTGTTTTTGTGAATGAAAGATAAATTTCACATTAGCAGGAAACAAATACCCAGGGGAATAATAAGGTAAAATAACGTAATATAGGCAAAAGACAACAAGTGTGAAATGCACAATCTGAAGTAATTATGCCCCTTTTCTTTCTTTTTAAGGGTCACGAATCCAACTAATACAAGATCAAGGTAAGTAAAATGAAATAATATGGAAATATCATGGTAGAAGTTGGCATAGGATTGTGAAGCTAAGGTCATTTTTAAAATATGAATTTTATGTCGTGATAGTAATAATGAGAATATCTAATCTATTTACACTATTATGTATTTTTTTAAAAATAAAGTTCCTTAGTTAAAGCTAAGAACATTTTGATTAGTTAAAATCATTTGAAGAGGGGTAGTCAATTGGCAAGTTTTAATTTTGGGTATTTTACTGAATAATTAGACTATGAGAAAAGTTGGCTTAAATATAGTTGATCATAAAATTTTAACAGAGAAAATAGAATACAAAATTAATATAATCAGAGGTGTCATCCTTAATATATTTATGCAAAGAGCATTTTGGGGTTTCCTTTAAGGTAGATTAAAATGAGAACAACCAAAACAAAATAATTCTGTGGTGAACTTGAAAATCCTAGCCATCACTCTATCTGAGTACATTTTCATTTCAGCTTCTTAACATTTTCCTTGAAGGGAACTAGATTGGAATCTACATACTGTGTAGTACAGCTTTAGAAAGGGAAACTCATCTTCAACCCATAGGATTACTAAAAAAGGCTAGTACTTCACTGGATTTTGGAAGACGTATATATTTGTGAATTTTAGAGCAAAAAGGAGGAAACTTTGAGATTTTAGAGTCATTGGCTGTGAGAAGCAACCTTGGTAGACATTTACTATGCCTCATTTTGATATAAGTGAGGTCCAGAGGGATTAAATAATTTTCCCATGGTAATGTAGCTAGTTAATGGCAGAGCTGTATAGTGACTTGGGCTTCCTTATTACCTTCTGAAATTTTGGTTCCTTCTGAGGATCATTCACGTCGACATGTGCCCTTGCATTCTGGGCCATCATCTTGCTTGTGTCTTCACCGTCTTCCACCTGGTCTGCTGCCACAATGCTATTTCTAAGATGTGTGTTTCAGACTTCAGGGGCTGCCCTGCTGTCCTCTACGTAAAACAGTGAACTGGCAATGACGTGGGAGGGTGAGGATAGATAGTTCGTCTGGCACCCATCCTCCATTCATCTATCTGTTCATTTGTAACAGAGGTCTTCCTTCCTGCTTTTATACTCATCCTTCTAGTGGTATGTTGCATGCTTTCTGTGTTTTCCATGTTAAGACTGTCCCCAATGTTCATATTAATTTGATTTCATCTAGTAAAATGCTCCAGATTTTTTTGGAGTGGGGAAAAACAGAGTGATCATAGTTAAAATATGTCCTAAACCCATATCTTCCAAATTTGCCCCATCTGTGATACTCATATTTGCTGACACCCCATCCCAAACTATCCCATATACAACTTTCAGGTTAATTATCTTAAAGCACACATTCCCAGTGTTATTCTTGTTATTAAAATATGAAATTACTCTATATTTACAGAAAGAATCCCGTAGTTGGATGTTTGAGAGTTTCCGTGATCTTTCTTCCAAGATTTTAATGTCATCTCTAGCCATTCAAATTAACGAACATTCTGTTCCAGTAACAGTGGTGTTATAACTCAATGTCCATCCAACAAACTATGTTTTTTCCTCTCTCTTTTATTAGGTCAGATTGCTGGTATTGAGAATACCATGACAGGTGAATGTTACTTACTAATGTGGGCAATTAAGAAAACTATTCAGCCATTATTACCAACACCATCACCATTACCATTATTATTTACCATGGCAGGGTCATAAATTTAACTCTTTTTATAACTTATATGTGCAGGGAAAAATAATTTATTAATTTTATCGATAATTAATTTGGTCTCTCTACTCAACTCTAGGTAGTAGGGACCTCTATCCCTGAGATCCCCTTACCTTGAGTAACTAGACTAAATGTTCAGTTGTCTTTAAAGCTTAGACCAATTGTAATTTAAATATCCCACTTGAGTAATGTTCAATCTCTTCAGGATCAAAAGCTCAGTATCTTAGATGTTGTAATCTATTGTCTCTCCCTTCTTCTTTCTAAGATGGTATCTGTTATATAGGTGGGGGTGGGTGGTATATTATGTCAGAGGGTAAAACTAGGGCCTTTGGGCAGTGTCTCTTCTCTGATCTCTGAGTCATTGTCCCATGCCCATATTGTTGGTGCTTGTCTCGCTCACTTTTGCAGATGAAGTCAGTGTCTGGTGTACTTCCTGGACTCCCAGGCAGATTCAGTCACATCCCATCTTATGATGGTGCCACAGACTTCTTTGGGACCTTTATGCATGGTGAACTTTGCAGTTGTTAATTCAGAGCCTTCCGGGCCCCCAACATCTGCAAATTCCCCACACAAATTCAGCTCTCTGTGGTCCCATTAATGCTATGTGGAAACAGCTGAGGAAAACCACCTCTAGGATTTCCTTCTACCTAACCATAATGCATCATTTTCTTAACTTTTTGGGACTTTGCTTCTGCTGTGGGGCTCCCTGTTCAGAGCCATAAACTGGAGGAAATGTGGGGGAAGAGACCTGCCTGACCTTCTCTCAGTGCTAGCTCCCTTGTCTCACGCTTCTTGCCTTTCCAGGGCAAACTTGGGACAATGTCTTGACTACTGCTGTGTGTCTCCTACTGCTGTCTCCTATTTCACAGCATATATTCGTGCCCAAAGTGACTAGCCTTTTGTCATGTCTTCTAACTTACATGCCTTTGTTGTCACCCATAGAGAGAGGCATGCTTCATGGCCTAGCTGCTTTGCATCGCGTATAGGCTCTCTGAATCATGTCTATAAGTTGGGTCCTGATATGGGCCAAGAGGTGATTGTCTCTTTGTTCATAGTTATCTCTCATTTCAAGATCAACATGTTTTAAAGAGAATTAATAACATTTTCCTTCTTCGTGCCCTATTTCTGTTAATGGCAGTATAATTCCAGTTTGTAAGAAGTTTTTAGTTCCTTATTCTCTAAACTCTACTAAATTAACCTTTAACTTTCTCTAGCTTCCTTTAAAATTATGTCTTTTTAGTTTCCTTTATTCTACCTTTTCCTATTTCTGAACTTCAATCCTCTTTCTCCTATGTGTCCTAGTTTCTTAACTGATTTTGCCACCTTTACAGAATTTCTATCTCTAAACCATTATCCACACTCCTACACTGTCAAAATGATAAAATACAGATCTCAAAATTTCCATCCTGAAAAATATTTGGTTCTCTATGGCCTAGGTATAAAAACATTTACTTGGCAAATATTTATTCAGGGTCTCCTATATTGTACCTGCCTTTTCAATAGCTGTCAAATCTGTTACTTCTCTCTCCATCCCGACCACTGCTATGCTATTATCTCTTGCCTAGATTACAACACTAGCCTCCTATCTGGCCTCTCTGCTTTCCTCTTGCTCATCTCCAATTTATTCTCCAAAGAGCAGCTGCAATAATCCTTTACTGATTATTGTTCCTATATTATATTTCCTCAAAAAGTGTTCAAGAATTATTCAGCAATTCCTCCCTAGTTTCTAAGTGTTAATGAATATAATAATATATGAATTTTAAAAACCATAACTTAAAACGATGAATAATATTAGAAGCTAATATCTACCATATAAATGGACTGGGTGTGAAGGAGGGAAAGTTCAGGATGACTTAAACGTATTCTGTACTTTGTCTGGTTTCAAATGACACCATTCCAGGCACATTTCCTTTGAGACAATCTGTCACACTCACATGCTATACCTTGCTATACTTACTGCCTCCCAGTAAACACTAGAAACTTTCTTATACCACCTTTGATCTTTGTTATGCACTAAGCCTGGAATGCCTTTCTAATTACCATTGTCAAAATCAAAGTAATCTTTTAAAGTCAGAGAGAAATATTATTCTTTCCTCAAGACTTTCCTCTTCCTTGGTGTTCCATAAAAAATCCCGGTTTTTGGGAACATACATGATAGATTACACAATGGTTAAGATGAATTTTTTATAGTGCTCTAGAGTGTAAGTTTAATTGTTGAGGGAAGGCATTCTATCTTATCTGTGTATCTTCCCTAAACCCTGGTTCCCTTTACTGAGTGCACTGTGTGTGGTAGCACTCAATAAACATTTGTTGTTTCTTTCCTATATTATCTATACTATTTCATAATGGTGCCCAAATACACACTGGTGGCTCCGTATTTTGAGATCACCAGTTTTCTGGGTCATGATGATAAATGGTCATAAGGTCACTAAATATATGCTTGCCTTTCTTACTTGCTATTTTTTTCTCTTGGCCCACTGCTCATTTTTCTTTAATTTGATGAAAGATTCCATAATAATGATTCAGAAGTTTAACTCTGTGGAAAGTAAGTCATGAAAGGTTTAGGCACTAAAAGTTTATGGCCATATGATTACCAATAATAATTTAATCAGTTCTGAAATGTGATGGAAGCCATTTTAATTTTTATAATACCTTATGTAAAAATAATCTTACAATATAATCCATTTACTAATATATCTTTGGGAATGAAGGCTATTGATTTATGACGACTCTGGTTCATCTGCCTTCAAGACATAACAAAATCCAGCGCATCTCTAATATGCAATTGGAATAGGAACTCCTAAGTTGGTGTGGTTTTAGAAGTGTCCACAGACTGCACTTTCCTTTATGGTTCCTGAAGTTACTCATTAGTTTAAGTTAAGGTATTTAAAAATGCAATTATAGTCATTAAAACTTGGAAAGTAGTTAACTAAAATTGATAACCAATTCTTGAGGAAATATAATATAGGAAAGATAAATTTTGAAGAAAAGTAAAGGTATTCTCTCAGAGAGAAGGGTTCATAATTCTTAGTTTGAGTCCGGCAGGAGATTGGGGTATAGATTGCTGAAACAGAAGCCTAGATAAAAAGAAGAAAACAAAGCAGAAAAGGGGAAGAGGAAGGGAACTGATGTTTGCTGAATGCTTACAATATGTCAAGTGTTGTGCCAGACTTTTGTTAGATCATTTAGCCCCGAGGGAGTCACGAAGACTAGCTCTGCCTAATTCATAATTTTATCTAGTCTTTCCCTGACTAAATCTGTTTCTCATGGATAGCCTTTTACTCATTTAGCAAGAACTTATTTTTCACTTCCTGCAGTTTATCACTTTCACTAATGACCTGCATCTTTCTTAAGTATTCCCAGTATTATCCATGCCCTTTGATAGTGCCCTCTTACACTGACTCTTAGTATGGCCATGGGACTTGCTTTGGCCAATTGACAATAGCATGTGTGATAGAAGTGGAGGCTTAAGAAACACTTGTACATTTTCACTTGTCCTTTGCACAACTGAGCTCGCTTGCTCTCATATCTCTTCCTAGTCATGAGCTAGTGCCTAAATTAGCTTGCTAGAGGGATGAGAAGTGCTTGTGGAGAAGAGCTGAAGCCAAATGACACTGAAAATGTAACAGAATAGTCAGGGAATAGCAGAGCCTATCCAGTCCACTGCTCACTGCAGATTCAAGAGTGAACCCAGTTGTGACTAGGAAAAAAAAAAAACAAAACACTCAGTGACCTGCTGACTTATGAGCGATAATAAATGATAGATTTTTAAGCCATTGAATTTTGGGGTGATTTGAAACACAGTATTATTATGGAAATAGATAATCTGCTACATACCAGATGTTGTAACATACACTGGGAATATGAAGATAAATAATAAATGGCCCTGTCCTCAAGTGTTAATTTTCTGGTGAGGGAGCCAGTAACAATGGAATCACTGCTATAAGAATAATAGTAATTATAGTGCTATTGGAATCAAGTGGAGGGGCACCCAGGCACCTGAGAGAGTGACATTTAAGCAGATTCTTGAAGAGTTGGAAAGAGTTGCCCTATGAGAAGAGAGAACATTTCAGATAGAGGGAAATATATGTACAAAGAACTAGAAGTATATCAAAAGAAAAGGCAAGAGGAATTGTAGGAGATGAGGCTAGGGACATTGGATGGGACCAAATGGGAGGGATCTTGGGTGCTTTTGGTATTCAAGTTACTACTAGAGAATCCAGGACACATGTTTGTTTGTAAATGTTCATGATAAATCCATTATATATGTCCTTGTGTAAACTGTGGTCATTTTGTCCGTTCTATGAAGCCAGCATTATTGGTAGTAATAACAGCAACAACTGAAAATTATACATAGTAATTATAATGAGAATCAATAGCATTAGGTTTATAGATTTATCTGTGAAGAAAAGAGGAGATGGCATTCTCTGATTGGGTGGTAGTGTTATACCTAATTGCTTAGAAATAACTCTCCTCTCATTTTTATAACATCTATGAGGAACAATGATTTCTTGAGAATCTCTAAAATCTCTATGAACCACTGTTGTTCACAAGGCATGACTCTCCTTTCTGGGGAGGTCATCTTCTTGTTTTCCTCTTTTCACCTACTACATCTGTTACCTTGAAAATTCTTCTTTATTACCTGGTGTGTATAGTAATCTTAACGTATTTTATTAGATAATTAAGATACATATAATTAAAGTGAAAACGAATAGTAACAGGCCTAGTGAGACTGGAGTATTAAAAAGTTATTTAATGTTTTTTTAAAAAAATTCCTAGTATATGTGACATAAGAGGAAGAAAAGAAAACCAGAGGTTATATACAGCAGTGACTGACACTGCTGCTTTCGAGGACTACCTCTGCTAGATTTCTTCTCCACCAGTTTGGACTGAAAAGCACCTTATAGGAAGGGAAAGTGAAGATTCTTTTGCATAGAATGCTATTCTGCTTTTTCTGTAATAAAATGCAGAGTCCTCCGGGAAATACTAGGTCCTGAATCAATTGTCACAGAAACAATGTCTTGCACATTTCTTAGCAGTAGAACATCTCCTATCAGTTCTCCTTAAAAAAGTCACAACAAAATTACTACAGAACAGCACAAATGGTGGAAAGGAGCAAAGTGTAAAGATACAGGCAGCTCATATCACAAGTAAATGGCCTTTTTTCTCTTTAAACACAGACTCAGTCAAATGAATTAATTTTAAAGGAGGGTTGAAAACTAAAAGTGACTTTAAAGAGGAAATATCTTTTTTGGTCTACTCATTTCACTTTCTCTACCTTCTGGATAACAAATGTTAATCTTTTATAAGCAGTAGTTAATTTTGGAATTTTACTCAGTTTTGTTCCCTTAAAAAAAAAAAAAAAACCCAAAACAGGAACTCCACAAATTCATAATCTTATCTCTTCCACTTCCATTTTTCTTTTTTTCTTCTTAACATGTACAATTTTGGTATAAGAATTTTTGTCATTGTTTTTGGTATCCTGGGATTTATATTTTTAAAGATTGATTTACTTTTTGTTAGGTGGCTTGGGGCAGTGGCAGTGTTTTAGTACAGGAGGTGTATTTATTAGTTTTATCTATCTCTGTTTTTTCAAAGAACTCAGGATACAAAGAATTTAAACACACAGCACTCCTTTAACACAACAAACAGTAGCAACAGAAGCAGGGCTGGAGAAATGAAAAAAGAACATTTTCTTTTACTTCATAGCTCTTTGTTCTGTATTTTAAGGTGGTAATTTTTAATTCTGTGGAAAGTTCAAAAATGCAATATAGAGAATGCATAGAAGTTCAAGTTGTGCAATATTATTTTTATCTTTTTAAAAAGAATAATAGCATTTACACTCAAATATTGACTCATATAGAATACATTTAGTACACTCATTGCTTTTCTTCCTTTTAAAAAACTTTTAATTAAAAATACATTTTAAGGAAAACTTTAGAGCAGCATATCAGTGATCGAACCTAATAAAATCTTACCTTCAGGCAAGCCTCTTGTATATAAAATCAGGGACTGTAGTGCCAGAGCTTTCTATTAGTACCATCCATTTTGTTAGCATTTTTTCCAATTTATCTTGCGTTACTAACTCTCAGCGTACTATGCCTATTGTAAATATTTAAGCATTACTGTTGACATAAAGATAATACTGACAAATTGAGTTAACATTTCTGTTGAGGATTACCAACCATGTGTAGCTCAGAACAACTTTAACACCCGCACCAAACCCTATACTCAAGCCAAATTGTGTTTAGTCTACAATACAGCTCTGTTCCTCAAATGAATTTTTAGCTTTGATTTACACAAAACATGAAACAACCTTTCTTGCATCAATTAATTGTTTGACTTTCCTAATACATTTCCATTTTAACTAGATTATGTCTGTATCAAAGGAAAAGGGATGTGTGCAAGATGTCAGGGTCGTGGGCTCACATGCCCACCCATCCTGGTGTATCGTGGCTTTGTGTGATCTGAATAAAAGCAAATCTGTTCTATTTCTCAGCACTCTCACCTGAGACTGCTTTCTCTGTTGCTGTACCTCAAGTTATATACATCTTTCACACTGTGACTGGCTTTAAGATTATTTAACTGGCTGTAATAGCTTACACAAAAGGGAAATAATTTGAAGAATTTTATCTTGTGGAAGAATGCCAGATCCATCAATGAAAAATTACTAAGTGAAGTGAGAAAGACTAGCAAAAGGTGAAATCTCATTAATATATATTGATATATTTCTGGTAACCTATTAGGAGATTGATTTCTCCTATTGCCCAATTAACCATAAAATGGCCATTGTGAGATTTATTTTAGTTGATATCACATCAATCTTCATATCAGTCTTAGCTCCATATTTATAAGATAGTCATATCCATAAATATATTTAGAGAGAAAGTTTTATAAAAAAATGCAATGGCATTCTCACATATCACTTAATTATGGAGGCATTTTGGAATCCTGGTCTTTTCAGACTATAATATGTTAATAAATTAGCGTGAACAATTCTCTTTCCTGTTTTGATTAAAGTCAGCCTCCACAGAAAAGCTTCCTACTACCAGATTGATCAAAACACACATTAATTTGAGTTATTTCCTTTTTCTTAATTCACTGACTTATTTGAGAAAATGGTAACAAAAGCCTGGTGACATCAGGAAGGCAAAATTATAATTGGGTTAAATTGCATCTTTCTTAATTGCTTTGCAATTTAATTTGCCTCATTGCTTTAGTTTAGAGCCCCAGGATTCTTTACAATTATAGCTTACCCTACAAAGAAGAAAAGCTATATTCTTCAGCTTATTCTTATAAAATAATTTCTGCATCTACTAGTTTATATTTATTTCTTAGAAATTTTCCAAATGACTATTTTGGCAAAAGAAGCCCTTTATTAAACCTTTTTCTTTCTATATATTATAAGATATTTTTCTCAAAAGCTTATATTCAGACCTGCCACATGAGGTAACTTATGTTTTTTTCTTAGAAAAATGTCATTATTACAGGATTAAAATAAAAAAAATTAGATACTATTGCAAAGGTTTTATGTCCTCAGAATACTTCCTATTTGTGACACAGTGGTTAGAATTAAAATGTATTGAAAAGGTAAATATGAGCAAGATACCACATTTTGAACCGTCTGACTAATGAAGCTGTTGGGAAGCGATTTACTATTGAGATGCTCTTCAAAAAAGGAAACTCAAGTTGAGAGAAACTCTAGAAATGTGATAGAGGTCTATGAGGTCTAAGATGCCTGAGGTTCTAGTTTCATTAATTCCTTGGAGAGATCTATAGCCTTCTGTTGGGAAGCAAGTGGCTTTGTTGAGACTCATCAGGCTTTGTGACATCAAATAGCTCTTACAAAACAGCAGTGGTTTGAAGAAGCAGAAACAGATGGATTGAATTTCCTTTGAAACACAATAGGGTTTAAAATGATGGAGAGAAAAAACAAGTCCAAATCCTCAACTTTTGTAAAAAGGTTTGAACCATTTCCCAGCTTCGGAGTGCTGTCGTGTTCACTTATTAAAGCACATTGACAGGATCCTGCGGAACCCCACCTGTCTGTGAAAATGCCACAATTGAATCAGTTATTCAGCTCCCACAATCTGCCTGACCAGGCCATAGACATCTCATTTCAAAAGAAATTATACTTGCGCTTCATACTGAGCTCCAGTTTTTCAAAGTCACGAGTGAATGACTTTGGTAGAGTTTTTAAGGTTTTAATTTAAGAACAAAATGTATTTTTGGCTTTGAATTAGAAAAAGAACCAAAAAAGGATAACTTTCATGACCCTGGGTATTTGAAATGTTGATGACAAACTGGGGAGGCATCTCATATGGGGTTTTCAACATCATCATAAATAAGAAATGCTTTACATGCAAATAAAATAAGTTCTAGGAGAGACAAATTTAATAAATACATTTTGATGATTCAGATGGCTGATAAATGGAATTTGAGCAAAGCATTGTCATGATATAAGTTTAATTAAGATTAGCCTGGCTATAATATATGATGCATTGGATCTGGGCGAGGTAGTAATGATATCAGCAGCTAAAATTTACTGAGTTCTTTTAGTTGCTGACTATGATGCTATGTCTTTTTATATGTATTATGTCATCTCATCCTCTTGACAACCCTATGAAGCCATTTTAGAGATGAGAAGATTGGAATTTAAGAAGATAAACTTGCTGAAGGCTACACATTTTGGTCAAAGCCAGTCCTGGAATTCAAGGCAATATTTTTCAACATTTTGCTGTGGAGAAGTGTCGAGTATAGTATATACAACAAAAATATTATAGTTATTAATTCAAATGCTAAAGCCCTAGAGATGAATACATATTTGGAAGGAGACATTTATAGGAATGAATGAAATAATAAGAGAGAGAAAGATGAAGTTAGGATGTCAAGGTTGAATGACCAGGAGGAATGTGCAACTTTTAATGGATGATGAAGTTAAGGTGAATTGATTCAGAAGTGAGAGAGAGATGATGAATTCTGCTTTAGATTTTTTGAAGATTTAAAGAAGATTTTTAGATTGAGTTTGAGGCATCTGTAAGACATCACATGTCCAATAGACAAAAAGAGGAAAAAAGGGTCTCTTTTAGGAGAGAGAGAAGGCCTGGAGCTATAGAATGTTGAGAAAGTAATGGAAACTGGGAATAGATGAGCTCTTAGATGGAATGAACATGAAGAGGGAAGAGTCAAGGACTAAAAATTTAGCCTCGAGGGATGCTAAAAATATAATATCTTCTATTTTGTTCTAGAATATTTCTCTGATGATTCAATATGGAAAAATAAATGGTAGAGGGGGAACTTTCAGGGTTGCTTCATGGAATGTAGGTGATCTCTGTTTGAGTTGAGACACATTTGATGTTCAGTATTTTGATACTTTTGCTTTTAACAATAGCTGATACTAGTATAACAACCTCTCCCATGTGATATTGATTCCTCTTGTATTTGTATAACTATGTTACTTTCTGTTCCCGTGTTGCATTTCCTACTTTTTCTCATTCATTTTTAAAGAGAGTTTATGGAGAAAGTGAAATGTGATGGGATCATGTTTGAGCCATGATTACAGCTTCAGTTCTTCATTAGGAAGCTTCCAATGTTTTCCTTATTGTCTGATGTAAGACAGAAAAACACACCACATTCTAACCGAATGATGACCACTGTGCTATTTCATTGAAACAGATGCATTTCAGAAACTTTTCTAAAATGGAGCAATAGTGGGTCAAAATGAACTTTTTGGTTAATTATTTCTAAGTAAAAAATATGCCAGTAATTTATACGGAGAAGTAGTATGAGTTAGGAGGAAAATTAATCAGAGCTGAGAACAAAGATATCTGTTAATAATTATGTAACCTATAACAATTTACCAAATATTTCCTATCCCCCAATATTACTGCTAGAATTAATGAGCTGTCTCCATTTGTTTTTCAGTTTGTGCAGTCTTCTGTGTTCGTTTCTTCCTTTTTTGTGCCCACTATTTCAGCCTTTTGCTGGGGTTATTATAATTATACCTGGTCTCTTCTTTCTTCTTTCAGTATCCTTCAATTCATTAGCTTACTGCTCCAGAATAAAATTTTTAAAATTTAGGTCTGATAATTTCACTCTCCTGTTTAAAGATCTATTATTTTCTATAAAATTATATCCAAATACATTAGTATGGCATATAACATCCTCTATTACCTGGTTTCAACTAAATCTCTAGCCTTGTCTTTCTACTACTCTCCCTCACATTTTAGGAATCTAACTGGATTCCTGCCAAGCTCTCTAGACACCAGTAATCTGCAGCCTCTGGACTGTTAATTATTGCAGAGCCAGCCTTCTACCCCTCCTTTTCTCACATGTGAGTTGGTTTTATGTGGGCGAAGCATCTATGAGAAGGCTTTTTGGAGATTGTTAGCTTAGAGGAGATATATTCACTCTGTAGAGTGTGTGTTCCCAGAGAGCAGGAACAGTGTCTTCTACATCTCTTTTTCCAGTTCCTAGCACAATTTTGGGCACATAGTAGATGCTAATGCAATACCAGTTGGTCTGAGATTTTTTAAACTAGTTCCAGGTCCCTAGAATCAGTGTGATGGCATAATAATAATAACAACAAGGACAGTGACGAGCAAAGGACAACATGGTCCTGACAGCTCAGAAAGAGCTTAAGAGGTTATCCTTTCAACAGGATTCAGGTCTGTCTTTGATTAGAGGTCATGTACAGAATCAGTCAGGATTCCAGCAAAAAAAACAGATGTCACAGTCAAAATGGTTTAAATGGAAATAATTTAATGAGAGGACTATGAACAGAGGTGTGGACAAGGTTAAGGAAACCAATAAGGGATGGTGAAATACTCAAAGACCAGTTAAGCTGGAAGCTGTTATTGCCATTTCAATTTATTAGAAGAAAGAATATTCTACAATGAGACTTGCCGGCATAATCTTTTGCCATGAAGTGACACTTGGACAGCTCGGAACCCTTCCATCAACACTTTCTTGTCCTAAATAATTTCAGAGAAAACATTCAAAGCAGTCATACTTTAGAGTGGTAATCGTGGCAGCTTTTTTTTTTCCCCCCAGATATTATACAACAAAAACCCTGCAAAAAGATTAATAAAAACATTTGTTCTCCTTCAAAAAAGTTTCTATGATCTTTTACATTTTTATTAAATCTCCTAACCTCACTTTAACAGCTCCTAAGACATGTCAAGTCATTTGAGCTCAAGATTACAAGGTTTAAGGAGCTGCAGCTATACAGAAGTTTCTCTAAAAGTCTAACACAAGATAATGGAGAGGCAGAGGTTAATGGGTTGACTTTCAAGACTGACTTCTTTTAAGCTTCTGATCTCTGGGCTGAAAAACTGGAAGATGGTGTTTATTTGACTTGTCTATACTGTGAGGTCAGTAAAGCACCCCAATACCATCTTATTTTTATTTATGAATTCCATTTCCTAACATCAATATGACAGTCATTTCCTACTATGTGTTATTAGGATATGATTGAAGAGTTCAAGTGGCTAAATTGAGTTGGTTTGGAGCTTAGTGACTCAACACTCATACTATTCATCAGTTAAAACAGGCCTGCCTATCTGCTTGTAATTTGGCAAGCAGCATTTTGTCTTCCAGAAGCACTCAGAAAAATTCTTCCATCAGAAGTGAAGGATGAGGAAAAGTTTTTGATGAAATCAACAAGTCAAGATACTTGCCCTGATTAGACAGCAGCCTCAAACTTGCTACTGGGGTGCATTTTCCATGGCGATGGCCATTATTACATGTAGAGTATGGAAAATTAATCTTACCGAATAAATCTTACTATATCTCAGTCTCTAGCTGTTAAATGAGTAACGGCACCTATGCTGGGAGAATAAAATAGATGGTGACTTCCAAATAATATTGAGTTTTGGTGGAAGAAAGCTACTCCATAAATCCAAGCTGGGATTAAATTCATTGTTATTGTTTTTGTACCCAAGAATAAACTTGTTTAAACAATATGATGGTATATAATTTCCTTTGTAGTATAAATCATGTCACATCATTTACCTGCTGACTTACGCCTTGCCTCCTGTTGCAATTCATGTAAAACTAAAGGTTTTCACATGGTCAACAAAGAGCTAATTGAGGTGGCTTTCCTACCTCTTCAGCACTGTCTCCTCCCTTTATTCCCGCTGCTTGTAAAACTCTGGTCACACTGGCTCCCATCATTTTCCTTGAACTGGTTAAATTCCTTCTCATTTTAGAGCCTTTGCATGCATGCATTACTCCCTAAACCTGGAATATCTCCCTGGGTCTTCATGAACCTGACTCTTTATTTTCATTTAACTCTTAGTCCAAAGGCCATCATCGCAAAGTAACTTTCCCTAGCTATCCAATTTAATGTTGCTCTTTAGATGCTCTTTCTAGTAGCACTGTAAGGAGGTTGATTTCCAAAATTAGATTAGCATTTCTCCACTACGTGTCATCCTTCTAAATCGACATAAATGGAAATACTTGTGAAGCATTCTTTATACATTTTATTTTTATTTTCAGCGAATCTGTTTGGCATAATAATAATTACATTTTCAACATTTGTATCAACCTATATTAAATCATTCTAAATTTGCATGCTACTTCAGTTTTGAATGATCTGAGTAGTTTTTCACAGGAGGCTGATGATGTAGGAGTCATCCTCAAGGCATACTTTAAAGTTGTCCTGAAGAATTAATTAAATTCTAAGCAAAATCAAAGTAAGTTGGGCTGAGTTCTCTAAATAATACTAGCTACGCATATATCATTGATTAGAAAGAGTGAAAAAGTAATTTATTGATTGATATTTATTAAGGGAAGGTGACGTGCCACAATCCTCAACATTTCATGACAGATAAAAATGAGGTGTAAAATAATATCACTTTTGTGTTTGTATTTTAAGAGCAATGTATATTAAATTTTGGTGGATAAGAGCATGAACTTCGATGTCTGACAAACATAGATTTGAATCCTGGCTCTGCCATTTTCTAGCTACGAAGTCATAGGAAAGTTATTTTACCTTGCCGATTCTCAGTTTTTTTTTCATATAAAAAATGAGGATAATCATACTTCTCTCACAATGTTGTTGTGAGGATTAAATAGGAATATATGTAAAGCTCTTAGCACAGTCTCCAACACATAGTAGGTACTAAATAATTGGAGGCTATGATTATTTGGTTGAAAACTTCTGAAGTCATATTTTAAATGGTCACCCTCTTATGACATGTAAAACGGATTGACTGAAGTTTGTGGTTTCTGTGTGTTTATAGGAAAGCTCAACTGGAGTCCCTCTTGGATTGTCTTTATCTATTTCAGATTCGTTTTTTAATGCAGCCACTTTTTTGTTGTTGTTGTTAATGTAGCTTCAAGTTTATTAATTCATAGTCAATCATTTTATGTATATTTCATATAAACTTTCAGAATGAAAATAAGAAAAAATAATTTTGTCCCTAGAGTCTGAATCTGTTAGTTACATTAATTAGTTAAACAACATTTTAAGAGTAGTCACTATAGTAACATATGTTATTTTGTTTTTTAAGATTATTGTATTCATTTGACAAGTAATTTTAAGAACTTTATTTGGTTTCAAAATGTATTTTTGAGTAGAACATAAATAAGCCATGCTTTCTTGTATTATTATAAGAGAGATAAGACTTATTCAAGAGTAATTATATATATTCAAGAATGAGATACAGTCACCGTTTGGTAAAAAGAATGTGATTGGTTCAGAAATATTTGCATTTAGAAAAAGAAAGATGACATGTCTGTGAAAATTTTAATGGAAAGCATGCTATTAATCTGAGGGATAAATAGTAGGGCACTCAGGAGAAAAGAACAACATAAATAAAAATGTAGTAGAGATGAAGAGAAAGATCAGCTTGGTGAAACATGGTCTCACATAGGCTTAGAGGAATGCTGAGAGATAACTCAGAGGTCCCTGAAATAAAGACAAGGAATATGTACCTTTTAAAAGACCACAGGGAACTCTTAATGGCTATTCTAAGTCAGGAAGTAATTAATTCCAGTAGCAATGTAGAGGGTAGGACATGATGGAGAAAATTCAGGCAGGAAAATTCCTGGAAAAGAAGGAAAATAATGGATAGACCTTGAGATAATCATGCTAAGTGAAATAAGCCAGACAGAAAAAGTTGAAAACCACATGATATCACTTATACGTGGAATATAAACCTAAAAGCAACAAACAAATGGGACTAACAACCAGAGATTCATGGACATGGACTATAGATTAGTGGTTACCAGAGGGTTAGAGGGGAAGAGGAGAAGTAGAGAGGTAAAAGGGGTCAAATATGTGGTTACAGGAAGAAATCTAACTATGGGAAGTGAACACACTTTGGACTGGGTTAAAGAAGCCTCTGTAGTATATTTTACCAACAAGACTGGGCTGCCGTAAAAATAAATAAATGAATAACCAATGTCACCGTAATAAATAAATAAATAAATAAATAAATAAGTAAAAATATATATAAAAAAGGAAAATAATGAGGGAATTGGTGTCTGATTGAAAAGATAAATGAAGAAATGATAGGGTTGAAGGAGAGTCTGAGAAATCAAATTTCTACAATAAGAAAAATTGTTCTACAATTACTAGTAATAAAGAAGTCAAGATATGAGTTTGGATTGAGAATACATATGATAAAATGAATCAAAGTGTTAGCCAAATAATCTTTAGCACAAGCAACGACTAAAGGGTTTGTTTGTTTGTTTGTTTGTTTTTTGATGAGTGATGTAGATAGTGGTCAAAATGTCTATTATTTGGATCTTAGCCTTTATATCTAGACCCAACTGGTCTGGAGCTTTGACTCAGAACAAACCACTTTTTGCCTTAGAGCTTTTTCCTCAGTAGACTCGGTGTCACATCTTTTCCTAGAAACCCACATTTGGGAGGTTAAATGGTACTGATTTATCTGTTATTACAGATAATTCCAGTTTTTTATGGACCAAGTTTTATCTCTATCTCTGTGTCTCATATATTCATTTTATTCAGATGATTACTTTTCACTTAATGTAATTATTGGTGAAATAAAGTCTATACATAAATGTTCCTAGCATTTGGATCATTTGATCAGTGTTTGCGAACATAGAATTGACATTCACATGGGTTTCCTAAAATTACCTTTTGGGTAGGAAATTTCCATGCTTTTTCTTTATTCAAGTATGAATTTTTAAAGTTAGGTTTCTGAATCCGAAGCAATGTAATCTGTTTGGCTCACCGAAAACTAAGAACTGGGAACAACTTAAAAACTGTAACTTTCCATGTGGTTTGTGCTCACTGAGAAAGAATCTCTTGGCTAATTTGGGAGAAAAGAATGTTTAAATAAGGAAGTTAGAAGTGAATCAAAAATAACATTTGAATATGAGAAGCCAGAAATGCCCACTTCCTTTAGTTATGAAACTACTTCTGTTGACTATAAAGTATCATAAACATGCATTGTCATCATCAATTGCATTGTGTAGTCTGCGCTAATGGTTTATCAGTCTCCATATATGGACCCATTTTCTGCAGCAGTGTAAGTATTCTGTAAGAACGCTGGAGAAATAGAAATCATCTTCTTTTATCTCCCCATTCCTTCTCCTCTCTCCTCTTGTATTAACTAAATGGAATGGTGGATGCTACTAACATAATTTATCAAATTATTTAAATGAAATAAAGCAGGACCGGAATGGATATCATTATTACTTTCTTTTAATTGGTAATGAGTTCTTTTATAGGGATTTTATTTGGGAGAGTGGGGTTTATTCTGGATTTAGATCCTGTGGTAGTATATCACATTTTTAAAACTTAAAAAACTGATGATGACATAAAGTTGTCTTGAACAGGGTTCAAAAATTCTGGTGAGCCTCCGCATTTTACTGTAAATCTCCAGTTACATGTTGTTACTGCATTATCATGAATGGTATCATTTCCAAAGGAATTTTATAAATGCTTTAGCCTACATAACCTTCGAAAGCAAGCTGGGAACTTTTTTACCCTATGGGGCCTTATTCAATAATTCCTGTTTATACTGTATTCTCTATATGCTTAGAAAACCAATGGCCTATATCATACCATTTCCCTTTGATCATATATTTTATTGTTTTTCTCATTAGGCCTTAGCAGTGGTCCCCCTGATATATGCCTTCTGATATTCATGCACTTGTGTTATCTCCTCCTTTTGAATGTGGGTGGAAACTGTATCCTGCTACATATTCAATAGAATACACAAAGGTGTTGTGATGTTACTTTTTTGATTATGTTATGTTGTATCAAGCTCCATTTGGGTTGCAGACTCATTCCAGATAGACACTCTCTCCTTAGTGAACATCGAGGAAGTATATGACCATGTCGTGAAGCACAGAGCTGAGAGTATCCCTTATGAGCTGAGAGAAACCTCCAGATGATAGGCAACAAGCTAGTACCCTCACTCTGAGAACCACAAGGAAATGAATTCTTCCAGCATCCTGAATGAGCTTGGGAATGGATTCTTCCCCAATTCAGCTTCCAGATGAGAAGGAAGCCTAGATGACATCTTGATTGCAGTTGTGTGACCCTAGGTAAAGGACCTAGTTAGGCCATGACTGGACTCCTGACCCACAGAAACTGTGAGATAATATATGCATATTGCTTTAAGTTAATTTGTGGTAATTTATTACACAGCAATAGATAACTAATACAGTCATGTCTTATTTCCCAAATACGGTTGAGAAGGCCTTATGGAGTAAAGCTGTTGGTACCTCAGTTGGTACCTCATTTGGTACTATATACATACCAAGTATATAGTAGATGATAGGCAAACATTTGTTAAATTTTTATCACAAAAACTTCTACAATCTAAAGCAATATATTTAATTGCTTCAAGTCAATTAATATAATTGAAGCAATATTGAATGTATGTAGATATTTTGAAGACAGAGACCTTGTCATATTTATCTTTGCATCTACTTTGCCTGACAGGGATCTGGCACACACTTGGCATTAAATACATATTGTATCAATTGAAGTGCAGTCAGCGAGTTATAACCACTACGAGATATGGAATATGTCAGCAGATGATGACTCACTGGTCAAATCTGGACCACTGCCTATTTTTATACAGCTTTTGAGCTAAGAGTGCTTTTCACATATTTAAGTGGTGGGAAAAAATCAAAAGAATAATATTTTATGATATGAAAATTATATTAAATTCAAATTCAGTGTCCATAAATAAAGTCTTATTGTAACATAGCCACATTCTTCATGTATATGTTATCAAAGAATGTGTTTATGATAAAAAGCAGAGTTGTAGGTGCAAGAGATATGGTATGTGGTACTCTCCTCACTTTGCCCTGCTGCTTGGCACACTGCAAATGACAGTGTTGCAGTTATAACTTGGCAGTGTTCAAGTACCATGTATATTGTCAGCTTGTGATATTAAAAAAAAATTAAATACATATTTATTATAGTAGTGCATACTTATTGTGTCAAACCAAAAAAAGTAGACTTTGAATATTGCTCTTTCAAGGCACAGTAGAGTGTGAATTATTTTGTTATTCAAGTAGATATCAAAGCACTGTGTTTTTGTCTAATAACACTATAGCTGTGCTAAAAGAATACAATATTTATCAGCATTGTCAGACTAAGTACTTATCACAATATTTCCAACTCATCAGAAGGCAAAAACCAGAAAGATTTGATAATTTAAACTGGAATATCTTATCGCAGGATAATTTGTTCAGAAAAGTAAAAAAATGAAAATGAGACTACGACCAAAGTAAGTTTCCGGGTGTCTCATTTGTTAGCAAAGCAAAGAAAACTGTTTAACAATAGTGAGTTAATGGTATTGTGCTTGACTGCAGCAACCAAAAGAATGCGTTCAGAGAAAATAAACTTGTTTAAGACTATTAACCTTTTGCAGAGAACAGTTGCTTGAAAATTGAAGATATTGGGAGCAACATCAAATCAATTAAAAAACAAGGCGATGGATTTTGAATGTTTTTCCTTGGCTCTTGAAGAATCAATAGGTATTACTGATACTGCTCAGTTGTTTATTCGGAGTCAGTGCCAAGTTTGAGTTGATTGAAGTATTAGCCCATATGAATAGTCTGTGTGGAACAGCTACAAGTGACAATACTTTCAAAGAATTTGAGAAAACACTAATTTATTACAACCTGAAGTGGAGTCTGCTAAGATGTACTACTACTAATAGTGATAAGATATATGTGGAACAGAGAAAGGGTTGGATAAATGGACAAAGCTTATAAAAATATAACGTGTTTAAAGTCTGTAGTTATGCATTCTACTATTCACCAGAGGCATTTTGTTTTTAAATACTTAAATTTATCATGTTTTTGAACCCATGACATCAGTGGTAAACTTCGTTAGCTCTTATAGACTCGACCATTATCAATTTTATGAATTTTTGCCAGAAATAGAAGCTGAGTAATCTAACTTCTACCACATAGCAATGTAATGGCAGCAGTGCTAAAGGTTTACTGTGATTTTTTTTTTAAGCTCATGGAAAAGAGTGAAATTTTTTTGAATTGACCTCATTCAGTATTTTTGCACACTGCATGACTTTGGAAATTAGCTTTTGCTGAAGACTTGATAATGTTTCTTAATGAATTTAACTTAAAATTACAAAGGCAAAACAACACTTATCTGTTATACTTATACTATGGTTAAATCATTTAAATGACAACTAATATTGTTTCAATCACGAGTTAAACTGCTTTATACACATAAGTACTGTTAAAAGTTAAGACAAGAAGCATGATCTTCATTTCTACACGAATTTGTGGCAGACATATTTTCTAAGCTTAAACTACAGTCCAGCAGCTCTTAAATTTGTTTTTATCATGGTAAAATATACACAACATAAAATTTACCGTTTTAACCACTTAAGTGTCCAATTAAGTAACATTAAGTATATTCACATTATTGTGCAACCATCATCACTATTCACTTCCAAAACTTTTTCATCACCCCAAATTCTGTACCCACTAAACAATGAGTCCCCATTTACATCTCTCCCAAGCCCCTGACAACCTTTATTCTATGAATTTGCCTATTCTAGGTACCTCATATAAGTAGGATCATACAATGTTTGTCCTTTTTTTAATCTGGCTGATTTCACTTAGCATAATGTTCTAAAGGTTCATCCACGTTGTAGCATATTTCAGAACTTTATTCTTTTAAAAACTAAGTAATATCCCTTTGCATGTATAAACTACATTTTGTTTATCCATTTATCTGTCAATAGACATTTGGATCGTTTCCACCTTTTGATTACTGTGAATAATGCAGCTGTGACATCAGTGTATGATTATCTGTCTGAGTCTCTACCTTCACTTCTTTTGTGTATATACCTAGAAGTGGAATTGCTGGATCGTATGATAATTCTGTGCTTAGCTTTTTGAGAAACTGCCAAACTGTGTCCACCAGTGGCTGTACCATTTTATATTCTCACCAACGACAACATGCAAGAATTTCAATATCTCCATATCCTTGCTAATATGTGTGTTGTGTGTGTGTGTGTGTTTCTTCATCCTAATCAGTGTAAAGCAGTATCTTATTGTGGTTTTGACTGATTTTTTTGAGTTCATTGAAAAGAATGAAATTTTTCTGAAGAACTGACCTCATTCAGTATTTTTGTACACTGCTAATTTGGAAATTAGCTTTTGTTAAATAAACACTTGATAATGTTTTTTAATGAATTTAACTTAAAATTACAAAGACAAAACAGCACTTAGTGATGTTAAACACCTTTTTATGTGCTATTGGCCATTCGTATATCTTCATGGAAGAAGTATTTATTCAAGTCCTTTGCTTATTTTTGAAAATGAGATTAAAATTTGGACTTAAGTTTTCTGTTTTTCAGTTATAGTTCTTTATGTATTTGAAATATTTCCTTGTTAGATATAGGCTTTGCAATTATTTTCTCCTATTCCCAGCAGGCACTATTTAACCCAGCAACTGGAAGTAATTAACCTGTAATTTAGTGACATGCTAATGGGCAAATATAAAGACAAGAATCTTATAGACCTCTATGAATGCCTTATCAGTGGTGAATATGCTCAAATAATATTGTGTGCTCAGGGGTAGGGGACACTAACTTTGAATTTTAATAAGAAATGATGTCCACCAAAATATTATTCTTTTAATTAATAGATATATATTATAAAAATTGTACTCCATTATGATTATTTTATTTTGAATTTCATCAATAAGAATTTGTGAAAATTTGTTTCTCTCTTGTCATATGAATGCTTATTTAATATACTTGATTTTGCTTCCTGCCTTGTGAGGCCTAAAATATTTGCTCTCTGACCCTTTATAGAAAAAGTGAGCCACCTATCATAATAGATTTATTGTAGGAATGAGACCTTACTCAATTGTAGGAAGAACTCGGAAAGTTATAGTCAAGGAATTTTTTCCCATGCTGTTTATAGTCAGGGTTAAACTGAGAAATCCATGTTCAGATTCATAAATTGTATTGAAGGGAAAGGCAAAAGTATGTGGAGAAGAGGGAATGGTGCTGCTATCCACACCTCTGTGGTCCTATACCAAGTATCTGGTGGTGTATCTGAGCTGGATATGGGGTGGAAGAGACAAAGACAATTTAGAACCCATGGATACATTTGAGCCTATCACAACAACTAACCACAGTGACTGACCGTCAGAAAATAAGGCTGCAGCCTCACTCTGCCTTCCAAGTGTCATGCAAATTCTTCTTTTTGCCAATTCTAACTCAGGGTCATAGAGTCAAAAGGATTGATAAAATAATTCTAGCTTAATCAAATTAATATATATAAATAAAATATTGACATACATAAAAATGATGAATGAATAAATGGATGGTAAATGATTGCAGGTTTCAGTTACATTATTTGGGATATTTGAGTTAATACTCAAATCTTTTTATCATTCAGCTCTTTTTATTTTACCACTTATTTATAAAATAAATATTTTCCTTTTAAAATCAACTTTATTGAGATATATGCAATAAAATGAATGAATTTTACATGTACATTTGGATGGATTTGACTGATGTATATGCCTGTGTAACCATCACTCCACTCAAAATATATATTTCCATTATTCCAGAATTTTTTCCCATGCTGTTTATAGTCAGTCACTATTCCAGTAGACCTAGACAACTACTCATCTGCTTTGTAACACCAGAGATTGGATTTGCTTCTTTTATAGTTTCGTTAAAATAGATTTATACAATATGTACTCTTTTCTTGCTAAGCATTTTGTTTTTGAGATTCATACATGTTATGTGTATCAGTAGTGTGTTTCCTTTATGGCTGAATAATATTCCATTATTTGAATAGATCACCTTTTAATTATCAATTCACATGTTGTTGGACATTTGGATTGTTTACAGATTTGAGCTATTATGAATATTTGTGTTCAAGTTTCTTGGTATACCTATGCTTTAATTTCTCTTGGTAAATATTGAGGAGTAGCAAGTTTCATTCATATGGCTAATTGTTAACCTTATAAGAAGCTGCCGAAATGTTCTCCAAAGTAAATTTACTATTCTATGTTTCATCATCAATGTATGAGAGTTTCAGGTGCTCCACTTCCTTGCCAACACTTGTTATCACTCTTTTTAATTTTAATCTTCTATGAATGTGCAATATTAGTTCATTGTAATTTTGCATTTTCTTGATGACCAATGATAATAAATTATCTTTTCATATGGTTATTAGCCATTTGTATATATTCTCTAATGAAGATTTTAAGTCTTTGGTCAAATTAAAAAAAAAACTAGATTGTCTTTTTATTATTGAGTTTTAAGTGTGTGTGTGTGTGTGTGTGTGTGTGTGTGTGTGTGTGTGTGTGTTCTGGATATGTTCCTTGTCAGAAATATTGGCTATCCCCTTCCCCCCCAATCTCCCCTCTCCTCCCAGTTGTGGCTTGCCTTTTCATTTTCTTAATGGCATATTTTGAAAAGTATTAGTTTTAAACTTGAAAAAGTCCAGTTTATTGCCTTTTTTCTTAATGATTTACAGTTTGTGGTGTGTGTATGTGTGTTTGTACACATTTTGTGTTGGTTAAGAAATCTTTGATTAACCTAATGTTCAAGAATATTTTTTCTTATGTATTATTTTAGAAGTTTTACAGTTTGGACTTTTATGCTTAGGTCTACAATCCATTTTTTAAAACCTAATTTTTGTGTAGCATATGAGGTAAGGGTCAAGATTTTTTTTTTGTTATACAGATATCCAATTGTTTCAGCTTCAGTTGTTGAAGACTACCTTTCTCCCATTGAGTTATTTTGACATCTTGTTTAAAAATCCATCAATCACGTTTGTAGGTCATTTCTGAACTCTTTATTCTGCGTAATGATCTATTTGTCTATCCTTATGCTAATATTACATTGCTCTGATTGCTGTAACTTTATATAATAGGTCTCAAAATCAGGTAATATAAATCCTTATTTTTGTTTATTTAAAGAATTTTAGCTAATCGAGGTACATTGTATTTCTATATAAATTCTAAAATTAACTTTTAATTACTATTGGAAAAAACAATTAAAACAAATAACCAAAACCCCCCCCAACCCCACCCTAAAACAAACCAACACAACAGCAACAACAAACCTTAAGAACCCAATTGATCTGGAATTTTGATTGAGAATGTGCCCAATTTACAGATCAGTTTGCAAACTTACATCTTAATAATATTTAGTATTTCAATTCATGAACATGGTATAATCTCTCCATTTATTTAGGTCTTCTTTCAGTTCTCTCATCAATGTTTTATAGCTTATACTTAAATATTTCAGGCTTTTAGGTGCTATTATAATTATATATATGTCGTATCCTGCCACCTTGGTAACTTCACTTATTAGTCCTAACAGTTCTTTTGTGAATTACATATAATTTTTAATGTATATGATCATGATCATGTTGTCTCTGAATAGACAGTTATTATTATCAAATGCAAATATTCATACCATTTACTTTTAATCTAATTTTTTATATTGTTGTGTTTAAATCTACTATTTTTTAATTTTTCTTTTGTTTTGTATGTTTGTTCTTTTGTTTCTCTTTTCCTCTTTTGTGTCTTTTTATGTATTGAGTTTATTTTCAGTGTTCCCTTTTATCTCCTTTATTGCCTTATTTAGCTATCCCTCTTTTTTCTAATAACTTAGTAGTCACCTGAAGGTTTACAGTGTGCATTTGTAAGTTATCACAGTCTTTCAAATAATATACTACTCCTTAGACAAATGTTTTACAAATTATTTCTTTTAAACTTGTATTTTACTTAACCATTTTTATTATTTTAATTAAGAGTTAAACTACTAAATCTGTTTTTAAAATGAATCACTCAATCTTGCAATGTTTTCCTTTTTCTTTTTCACTATTTGTCTTTGTGTGAGTATTCTGCATACACAATCACCTCTTGCTGTGGGTCTCTGTATTTTCCAGGATGAGTCACCATCATTCCTACCAGGCTTTATCTAATCTCTTCCTGAAGTTCTGCTAATGTTAGCTTGACCATCTTTAGCAAGTTTATTTCAGAGATCAGCTGGTCAGATTGTGAAGAAGAGATATGCTAAGGGTAATCTTCAGCCAGCCCATCTTTACTCCTTTTTAGACAGCAGGAACTTACTTATTTTTATATTATATTATTTGTCTACTCATTTGATTAACGACAAAGCTGCTACTGATTTCATTGATGGGGAGACTTTTGCAGAGTGAGCTGTATTTTTGAAGATAATCCCTGAGGAACCTTGAGGAAGTTTCTCAATTCTTCTGACGTTGGACATGACATTCTACAATAGTAGTTTTACTGTATTTATCTCCACTTAAGAAAAACTTTTCAGCTGAGGTAGCCTTTAAAACAAAATGCCCACATTCTTTTTTAATGTATCAATGTAGTTAGGGGCATTTTTGGGTCTTAACTTTAGTGTAAATTGTTATTATGTGAACAGTGGTAATTTGGGAGAAAATAATACAAATTTAAATAATTCAACATTGTTGGAAAGTTGTTTTTCCTATAGACATAACATTTGAATCTTTGTATTTTAAAGATTCATTTCATCATATGGTGAATTAACCTGCATGGCATCATCATATTACTGGATTTGATAGTTAACATATTAGCTAGGTAACCTTGAGATATAATGCTTTGTGGTTTAGTTACCTTATCTCTAAAGTGGGGGTGATGATAGCACCTAGCCCATCAGGTTGTTCTGAGGATTAAATAAATTATTATATGTAACATGTTTGGAAGAGTGTTGGACCTACAGTTTTCACTCAATATGTGTTAACTGTATATACCTATTATTATTTTAGAAATATTATTTAGTGAGCAAGAGAAGAAAAAAATAGAAAAAAGAAACCTAATCTACCTGGTTAAGGGAATAAAAAAAGATCAGTAAAGAAATTTGGTGGGGTATTTACAGGAGAGAATAGGAAATGAAAACGTAAGATTGTTTTGCTTAATGGAGAAAGTCTGTCACACTACTTTTTAAACAATAATAACAAAAATAACAATAGCAACCAAACAAACCAAACAACCCCTTGGGAAGCTCAAGTTATTAATAGTTGAAAGTCAACTTGGATTTTCTTTTTGAAATAACCCCTTTTCAAATATTTGAAGTTTGCTTATTTTCATTATAGTTACACAATTTGACATTTATTTGCTTTTCATAAACAATAGGAAAACAAAGTCTATTTAGTTTATACTTATCTCTGTCCCACATCAGTTCTTTCCCATTTTCCTTTATTTGTAGTTATAGTAAACTCATCAAATAACATCTTTATTGGTTTGCCACTACTTGTATTGTTATGTTTGTTTTTATTTTTCATGTATTGAGAGTTTTGGGCTACATTCAGGTTCATTTGTTATAGTAAATTTCCTTTTGTCTGAAAAATGTCTTTGTGGGTTTTATAACACTAACTTTTCATGATGAGGATGTTGTGAACTCTCCTCTCTTCTCTACCAAATAGGAGACAGGCTCGATCAGAGATAGTCCAGCATAATGACTATGGTTGGTGTAGTCTACTTAGATTTAATATTTGCATTGAATACATTAAAATTATTTACTTGAATATATAATTAGTAGATTTTTACTTAAAATTTATTAATTATATTATAGGGACATTTATAAAGGGTGTACTAAAAGTTAAACAAAATATCTACCTATTCATTTATCATATAATTTGGGAGGCTATATTTGGTTACTAGTTTATCCTCATTACTCTTGAGTATGCGTTTTTATCCCTCTATAAATTCCAGAAAGATTTTGAGGATGCCAGCTGCTTGAATTGACATGAAAATGATGGAATCATTAGAAAAAAGGATTAAAGGCAATAAAATAAATATTAAATAAATATTGAATTGGAGAGTTAGAAATGCTTGAAAACTTTGGTTAAAAAGCAGTTACTGCACTGAAGTGTTCAAGTCAGCTCTGAGTTTCCTAATAAATGAAGCATAAAGGTATTAAGGAGAGAGAAATATTTTTCTATGACTTATACTAAGAAGAATTTACTACTTGGAACTTATTTAGAGGCACTGATATTAGCAGCAATTTCACTGAAGACATAAATATTCATCATATTCATTCATCTTATGAATACATCTCTCCTTACCTTCTTCTTGTTTAGAAAAGTTTTAATGAAATGTAATCTATATACCAAAAACAACATACATGCACAAATTGTAAGTATAAATCCCAATGAACTTTCACAAAGTAAACACACCCATATAACAAGCTTCCTAGATCATCAAAAAAAAAAAAAAAGAAAGAATAATCATAGCCCTGAAAAGCTCCTATTGTATCTCCCTGTAGTCTTGGTCTTTCTCCCCAAAATAACCACTATTCTGAATTTTAACAGTGTATATTAGTTTTGCTTGTGTGAACTTTACATAAAAAGAATCAAGCACTATGTAGTCTTCTGTGTTGGTACCTGACTTTTTTCTCAATGTTATGTTTGTGAGACTTATTCACGTTTTCCAGTGTAGTTGTAGATCATTAATTTTCATTGCTGTGTACTTTCCCATTATATGAATATAAAGCAATTTATTTGGACATTCTGCTGTTGATGGACATATGGGTTGTTTCGAGGGTGGCTATTATAGATAGTGCTGCTTTGAACATTTCTATAGATATCCTTTTGTGATATATGTATATATTTTTGTTGGTTATATATCTGAGTGTAAAATTGCTTCACTATAGCATATACATACATTTAGTTTTAATAGATACTGCCAAGTAGTTTTTCAATTTTCATTCCTGCCAACAGTACATCAGAGTTCCATTCTCAACACTTGTTATTGACAGTCTTTCATTTTAGCCATTTTGGTAGGTGTAAGATAGTATCTTATGGTGGTTTTAACTTCTATTTCCCAGATGACTAATGAAGTTGAATATCTTTTCATATGTTGATAAGTCATTTGGATGTTTTCTTCTGTTAAGTGTCTTTACAAATCTTGTGCCATTTCTCTATGAGTTGTCTGATATGGTCCTCTATTAGCAGTTTGTTTGAGTCTGGGGCCACCAAAGGATCCTGAAATATGGGAATTCTATACTCTTGATTGCAAAGCAAGACAAATAGTTTAGATGCCAGGCATAAATGCAGAAAAGTTAATACTTTATTTTGAATATTGTGAAGACTGATGAAAATTACTACCTAGTAGAGAGACTATGTTACCCTGGCACAGGCTTAGATTGGAGAAATAATTGTTCAAAGGGCACCTCCATTTTAAAAAGAATAGGTTGAGGCTCGGAAAAGGTAACTTTTTTTCAAAGGGCCTGACAGCATGAGTTGGCTGCAGAATATGCTACTGATAATAAATAAACTAGCTGTGGAATGGAGTTTTCTAATCTTTTAAAAAGTTATTATTCATCTCAATACTGAAAATTGTCTGCCGAAATGATGACTTTGGCATAGATGATATGTAGACATTGAAATAGATTGAGACCAAGGCCTACAGTTTATTAAGGTTAAAAATTGCATGGAGATTTAAGGGGTAATCAGTTTTGATGCAATGTGGCTTTTTACTTTTAGCTTACAAATGGCTCTCATCCTTTTTATATTAAATGAGTTAACATATGTTAAGTGGGTAAAAGTGCTTGGCACCTAGTAAGAATTCAGTAAATTTCGATTATTGTCATTACTATTATTATATTCTGCTACTTCTTCTGTCACTTTGCTTCTGCTGCTTGAAATTGGTCATTGTTTGTGAACTTACATTATCTTGTCTAACTTAACCTTCCAGTGCTGCTTTTGACATCTCTAGGAAAGGTCTAGGATGTGTAAGATGATGCAGATCTGGAGTCCTTCTTCTTATCTCTCATCTGCTCCTGATCATGTATTCGAGACTCCTCAAGAGACAGGCAGGGCTGGCATCTGCCTCTTCACTCTTGTATGTTTAGGATCTAGCGCAGTGCTTGGCTCTCACAGGAATCTCATACATGCTTTCCAAATGTTTCTCCACTGCATCTCTTACTGTGCCATCTGCTGCACTTGAGATGTGTGAATATCTCATGGGTTCAAGGTCCATGTGGATTGAGTTTGAAGAAACTGTTGGCAGAGTGGAAAATGTGGGTTTAAGATTCAGGTGGGTCTGACTTGATTCCATACCTACTCCCCCTAAGTATGAAACCCTGGACAAGTGACTTAAATTCTTAGAGTTTTGGTTTCCTCATTAGTTAAATAGAAGTAAAGAATTCCAAACTCTAAAAGTTATTGTAAGGACTAGGCATAACCTACTTAAAGGACTAGTAAGTGCACATTTCTCAATATCTAATAACTCATTTTTAAATTACTCGCTCTAACCCGTGCTTTGATCTTCCCAGTTTCCTTTCTATTTTACATCCTTAAGTATTTTTTTTTCTGTATTATTTTAATAAGGACATGAAGCTCAAATGTCCACAATATATTGTATGACACTGATATTCCTTTGGTTCACCCTTTCTTCATAAAAGTGCACCAGGAAATGGGACAATATTTACTAACTGTTCTGGCCTACCAGGCCCCTCTCATATCCTCTCATAATGCATAATAAAAATAATTATTTATTTTACAAATATTAGGAGACAAAGCTAAATAAGAGATTTATAGTTCTCACTATATCATTGTTTGCAGTAGACCAGGTAGTTTAGCAAATGGCACACCAAAGGAATATTCCATCATCTATTCTTTTACTCATCCAACGAATATTTTTAGGTGCTTAATTACTACATGCCAGAAAGCGGCAGGATGGCTCTGAAAAATTATGCATTCTACATGTTGTAGTGAGGTTTCAGCACACTGTGATTATATTAAAGGTGAGGGAAAAAATCATTTAATTTGTGATATGAGGAAACTAAAGTTCATTTATTTGTTTTCAAAGAGGTTTATTATATTAAACGTAACTGTTTAAAGTGCTCAGACACCTATAATTCCTTTAACAAGCAATTGCTATTAGAAGTAACCAGATTGACTGACAATCTTGTTTTCCTAGCCCGACTGGAAGAATTTAACAGTTCACATTATGGTAGAAAGAAATGAGAATGATGCCTGGTGAATCAGACTCCA
>NW_006436284.1:560235-645705 GCF_000325575.1 Pteropus alecto
GACACACAGTTACATGGTGGAAAGTACAACAAAAAGCCTAGGGAGTTTCACAGAGGCATATGCCGGAGACAGCCAAGCCATTGAAGGGAACTTGCAAGCCACACTTTAACATTAATTTTAAAATGTGGTACATACTAGGATGGTAAACTTACATGACATAAAGAATGTATGAATTTAGGTGACAGCACTTTAATATGTACATAGAATTTTTTCTTTTTTGCATTATTTCTACATACACGCTACACACATTAGCTGTTTCAGAACGATAATTCCAAAATAATATCTTGAATGAAACATAAATATTTATTACATTGCATAGTTTGTCACAGCCCCTACTTTTCAGAGCAACCCAAAACAGGGCCATCTAGTGGCTACTAACTTGACACACAGTCACGTGATGACTTCAATCCCCAGAAGCTGGGGCTAAGGATTTCAACTCATTATGCAGTTACTTGAATATTATAGAAAACTGTATTTTAATATGGTGTTCAAGCGCTGTTTGAAAACATTTATGGAGAAATATGATGTGGGGCAATATTGCTATTGTGTTATACATGAATCTCTATAGGCTATTGGACCATATTTGTTCACTGTTATTTTGGAAATATTCATTTCAGTTAGAGATTATGTACTTAATTACCGTCGTGTTTGAATTTTTTTCCCTCTTGATGTAATAGCCATTAGGCTCAATGAAGTTTATTTTTAAGTAGACAGAGACTTCAAAGAAAAGAGGATGGGGTTGCAAGTGAATGAGAAAAGATGACCAAGTTGATGCAAAAGTAAGAAAACACTAGGAAAATATCAACATGTTCTGCACAGTCAATCACTGAAAATGTGTCAGTAAGAGTGAGGCCATTTTGAATAAGTTACAAAGATAGCTGAAATAAATGATATAAGAAAATTCAGTTGAACTCCTAAGTCTGACCTATCTCTTAAAAGAAAACAGTAAGAAGTAAGACCAATTGTGTCTGAAAATTTGTACAAGTTACAATAAAGCAAAAATATTTCTTGCAGTAGGATATTTTCAGTCCTAAAATTTAGTTATCTGGAATTATTTTTAAAGGACCATACTATTAAATCTTTTGAAACAGAGAATCGTCCTTTTAATAGGAAATCTGTATTTGATTGTAAAGATGGAACACTATGTCCTTGGCCTGGCTGTCCTTGAATTATAGGCTTAACATATAGTAGAGGCTGGGATTTCCGTAAATCTATTTCAGGCATGAAAGCCTGGAGGAATAATGCACATATATGAATAGAAGAGTGTAAGTGTGCTATCTACTTCTAGTATAATGAATTCCATGTAAGTGATGCCATCAGACTCCTTGTTTCATTATTGTGATGCTGTAAGAATGGAGTTAATTCAGCAATGGCTGTAATTAGTTACTGGCAAATTAAACTGCATAATGAGATGCAAAATAGCTCACTGGCAAGTTTATACAAAAAATAAAAAACAAAAAACAGTCTGCCAAGAGACAATATTTTGCTTTTTTCAAGAAAAGGAAATCATGTACTACTCTAAGACAACATGAATCTGTAATACATGGAACAAATTTAAAAGGAGAACCAGAAGTTCAAAAATAACTCCAATGTTTTTTAAAGGGGACTCTATTTTATTTTTTTGTTTAGAATCTATCCAGGAGGTTAGTAAGTGGTGGTACAGTGCTGGTATGTCTTCAGCTAAGGTTTACAGTTTTCAAGATAAATCAGAAAGGTGTCACACGATTTATAAAAACTGATAAGATGAAGACTTAGTCACTGGTCATATGAGAATGGTGACTTTCCCAGTTGTACCCACAGTCAGTGCCTCTCCTTATGGCTTATGGCCGAGGATCTGGTAGGGCTGCAGACTTTAAAGATGATAATGTTTTGGAAAGGAGAGATAAAGGGTTGTGGATGAATTAGAGTTTTTTTTCTGCTAGAAATCTCCAGAGATTTTATTTTTTCCCCTTAGGATCATTAGCCTTTCAAATGGTATTTCTAAGACTTTTCACTTCTTATTTTATCAGTAACAATAAGCACCTGAAAGACCTGGGGTGAGAGAATAAGAGGAAGTTGGAGGGTGGTATCTAAAGGAAGTTACCCATATTGACGGTGTGTGTAAGTGAAGCTGAGTATTTTCCAATGACTGCCTGATGAATATTGGTAGTGAATTTTTGATAGTCATAATGTTAAGCTTGATTTTAAGCTTGTCCATGGATAAGAAATGTTTGTAATGCTTTCCTACTCCTCAGCATTCTTATCAAACGTCTATGTACATTTTAAGTCATAGTATCATGGAATTATAAATAATTTTGTCTGATGAACTGACAAAATCACACACATAGAAAATATAAATATTTCTGACTAGAGGAGAAAAGTAGAAAAAAAGCTGTAAAGTTCCCCAGAATTTCAACATTCAAACAATAGTTTTGTCAGAGACTTTGCCTAACGAGATTCAAAAACTTATGCACATAATTCAAATATTAGTAACTTAAATTTATTTTTTGTGCAGAAATTTATCCGATATTTCAGAAACTCGAATATCTTGTTTAGGATTTAAAAAGTCCCATGAAAAAAGAATATAAGACAAAATTAGAGAAGAGACTACCAGGGCTATTTTAGAATACCATATAAATCTTATAATAATTATTTAGAAAGTTTAATGCTTCTGATAACATTTCCTTATATGATAAAACTATTTAGACAATGTCATATCTAGATAACATTCAAAATATTTTTAAATGTAAGATTTTAAAATATATTTTTGGCTGTAAGAAAATAATCACATCAAAATCCAGAAGTCTGAAATGGGTTTCACTGGGTTCCAATGAAGGTGTCAGCAGGGCTGCATTTCTTATTGGTATTGTTGCTAACCCTATTTTCGCTTTAGATGTTGCAGTTAAAATGTGGGATGAAGTGTGCAGTGGTATTTCAGTATTTCTGAACTTTGTAATTCAGTAGGTAACTTGAGATCCAAGACTTGAATGTTGTCTCTTCTGGTCAGCTTACATAATTAAGACCCCAACAGCCCAAGATTTGATCACATCATGGAAGAGTGGTAGGACTAAGGTTATATTTCAAAATGGCACGGGATGTGCATTTACCGGGGCAGGAGAGAAAGTAGGAATTTAAAAAAGCGGTGAAAGCAAAAAAAGGAAAAGGAAAACAGGGATAGAGTATTTTTAAAAGTGAGTAAAGACAAAAATGTAAAGATGTAGTATAATGATATATATCAACAAAAGCAATGGAGCAGAGGAAATTCACAGAAGGAAAATGAAAGTTATACAGCAAGTACAGAAACTTAAAAGAGAGTTTGAGGAAAAACAGATGTAGGAGAAAAAAAGTTCAAACACCTAACATTGGGCAATGCAAGAGAAAGTCCAGTAAAATGGTGGAGTAAATGTGAGCCAGAAATACAAGAAAGGTTAAAATAATGTTTGCTTTGCTTAGCCTTAATAACAGGAAAGGGACTTACTACTGCCTTCTTATAGTTTTCCATTCAAAAATTAAAATTTGTGGCTAGTTCTACAAAGCCTAAGACCATAACAACCACTTGCCTCCAAAAATTTCTACTTACTTAAAAAAACATATAGTAAATTTCATCGATTTGAAGAGTTCCTTGGGAGTTTTTTTTACTCTGTGTATATGTTTATTATTATTTTAATTTGAATATATCATTATGTTTTTTAAGTTAGTAAAGATAAAAAATTTCAAATATATAAAATTACCATGAAGCATTATCTCCCTGCTAAGAGATGGCACATATAGTTTGACATAAAACTTGGCCAAACATGTTGATTGAGATGAACTTGAAGCCATAAGCCCTGTTTGCCTGGGCAAAGTGGAGATGTGTCCTGTTTGCAGGCAGATAGGTGGGTTAAATGACACTTTTGGGTTCTTTCTAGTTTTAATATGACCATTAAGATTACAATCTGTAAACACTCCATTTTCCAGCTGGTGGGCCAATTAGCTCTTCTCTGCTTTTAAAATAAAGTTAACTTTCAATTATCTGTACTAATTAGGGAGAAGTGGCATGGGATAGATAATCCAAAATGATAGTAAGTCCAAAAATTATTTTATTTTTCTTTGAAGGGGTTTTATAGTTACATGTAAAGTGGTGCTTAGGAAGTTCTGAATGTGTGCAGCTTTTCAGATAAAATGAACTCTTTCTTATCAGTGACCTTCTCTAACGTTATCCTCTTTTACAGGCTAGTATAGGATCTCGCATAACTTCAAAAAATGTTTGTTGAATTGAAATTGAAAATACACTACCAGACCTGACTATGGAGCTTGCATCCTGCTCCCATCGCATCCAGTTCCTCTCCTGCTTCCCGTTCTAAGTGGGGAATGAACATCATTGCTCATGGATGAGTCAGTGGTGGCTGAAAGCACAGTATGCTTCACTGCTAGCATTCGGGCTAAAAGAGATTTTCCTTCAGCTTTTGCTGTTTCTCAAACATACCAAGCATGTTCTTTATTTAGTGCTTTTCTACTTATAGTTCCCTCTTTCTAAAAGATTCTTTCCTTAGATATGCATATGGCTTTCTTGCTCAGTTTCTTTAGGAATCTGTTCAAATATTGCTTTCCTTAACCCTCTTACGGAAAAGAATTGTACATACCCCATTCACTCACTGTCTCCCTTGCTCTGTTTTATCTTTCTCTGTAACAGTTATCAACATTTAATTATCTGACACGCTATTTACTGGTTTATTTGTTTATTGTCTGTCTCCATACATTGGTATAAATTCTCTGAGGGCAGGAATTCTGTTTTGGTTACCTGTGTATCTATAGTATCTAGAAAAACATATACATATGATAGGTAATCTATAAATGTTGAATGCATTCATTCAAGATCTTTATATATGATACAGAAGTGAAAAAATACCACTTATTAAAAATGCTGCCTGCTTCTCACTTCCAAAGGACAGGGTAAGTCAATTAGGAATGCTGCTCACTATCTCCACTTTACAGCCCCAAACTGAGTATCAAAGACATTAAAGTTGAAGGTGGTTTAGCAAAACCAGTAACTCAAAATCACATCTGTTTGGCTCCTAGGTGCTATATCATATGGTATAAATTTCTCTTATTTTCTTGAAAGCTTTGGAGGGCATAGAAGTTCTGTGAAGGGATCTGAGGAACAGAGCAAGATAGGGCAGAATGGCTCCAGAGTCATCTGAGTGAGCATGGCGAGAGAATCTTAGTAATGCAGAGAAGCAAAAGTCAGAGCAGTGCCCATCATCTAGTAAGCTGAAGACAGAGGCACGGGTATAAAAAGGAAGTCTAATTATATAATCCAAAACTAGAAGTGTCAGGGGAGGTCAAGATGCCCAGGGCAAAATAGGACAGTACTAAGGCTAAAATGATGCCAAGATGTCAGATGCTAACTTCTCTGTGATGATGTGTGTGGCCTGTGAGTGAATTTGAAGGCTTATGGATGGCATAGACCTAGACGTGGAGTTGTCAAAATGCTCCTTTGAAATATTAGCTCTGCATGCATTCTCTGATTAGTGATATGGCTATCTGCCCCTGAGGTAAACACACTTATTTCATGTTGCTCCCCTGGCCACGAGAGCCTATGCAGCGAGTCTGTGATTTCTGAGTGATGCAACATCATCTTGTTTGCTCCTCTTGCCTGACAGGGCTGTATCATGACTAAGCACCTTTGCCTTTGTGGGCCCTTTCATCCATAAGGTATTAAAAATTATATTTTATGACTCTGTTGTCCTAAAGAAGAATATGTTAATAATATACAGTAAAACATTACCTTTAACCTAAAAGTTTATTTTTTTTTCTGATTTCAAAAGGAATTAAAAAGTATTTTTGGGCCCCTAAAAGTATTGTGGGTCCTAGGTACTATGTCGACAGTGGCTAATTGATAAGGCAGCCTTGGCTTATGAGCTGCCTGGTTGCTTTAAAATATAAAATAATTGTGACATTCTTAGTTACTGTAACCCTTGGACCTTAGATTCTTTGATCATAACTGAAACAAGTGCATACAGCATTTTTCTATCTAGCTACAGTCAATCTTTGTCAATATGGGGTATCTAAAAATAGCTGTGGAGGATATGGAGGGTATCTTAAATTTCCTGGAAAAATGTGAAATGTCATTCGATTGTGAAATTCACTTTTAGCTCTCTATGGCCCTTGAGAGCCAGCAGCTTGATCAATAATTTCACACAAGAAAAGTAAGAAACTAAAGCTAAGAGACTTTTATTTCTAGAAATGCTGAGACCTACTAAATTTAAGATTACCTAAGAAGATGTAGATGTTCAACTTACTGAGAATTGCTGGAAATGGGGTGGTTTAGTTGTAGTAATAACAATAATGATAATTAATGATCAGCATCATCCGACCCTCATACGTTGAGTTTCTACCCGTTTCAGGCACTAAACTAAGTATTTAATGTATTTTTTAAACCCATTCAATCCTAACAGGTAGTTACTATTATTAATCCTAATTTATCAATGAGGAAAGAGGATTCTAGAGGTTAAATAACTTTTTCATTGTCTGACAAAATCAGGACTCAACTAGTTTTATGTGATGCCAGCAACTATGTTTCTAACCCCGTTTATCTACTATCTTTCTCATTGCTTCTTAGAACTATTAGGTCGTTCCTTGGAACTTTAATAATTTTTGGATGCAGCCATGATGAGATTGGTGGCAGAAGAAGGGTTTTTAGTTTAATAAACGCTTGGGAGCATTGTGGGGACTTAAAAAAAGCATGATGATTTGATTTGACCTCTCTCAATTAATTGTGGGTTCTCTGAAGGAGAAGAAAATGTCCTCATTTCTCTCATTGCCTGACCTGTCTCCAAAATAATCTTTCTATTAAAAAATGAACTCATTTTAAAATTAATTTTTTTGGAAAGTATAATAAGAAATATTTGCACTAACACATGGATAGTTTTTATGTAGACAACATGTATTTAGCAAGAGTCAATTATGTGTGCGATGCTGTGCTAAATCTCAAGGGGAATGCTTTGGCTGCAGTACTGTTATTATGCTCCAGACTTGCACTATTCAATAGGCATATAATGTGAGTCATATATGTAATTTAAAAATTTCTAATCATATAAAAATAAAAAGAAACAAATGAAATCAATTTTAATAATGATTTTAAACCAATATATTATCATTTTAGCATGTAATTAACATGAAAGTTACTGAGATATCTTACATTTTTTGTACACTGTCTTAAAATCTTAGTGTGTATTTTACATTCAGAGCACATCAGAATGCCAGATTTTCTTTAGAGATACTAAGATGAATTTATATTTCACAAAATCAACAATTGAAAGAGTAGATTCATGTACCCAGGTTGTTTCTAACATACTTGAAAGTTTTCAGATGATTGAATGGAGCATGAATTTTTAAATTTAATTTAGATTAATTAAAATAAAATAAAAATTTAATTTTTTAGTTGAGCTAGTCACATTTCAAGTGTTCACTAGTCATTTGTGGCTGGTGGTTATCATATCGGACAATTCACATCTTAGAAATTCTTTATAGCTTATGTTCTTCCTGAGAATCCCACTTACGAGGGTCTTTTTCACTTACTGACTGGTGTTTTGCAGACAAAAGCCGTTTTCTGTATTCAGATTTCCATTATTCCATCTATTTGGTGTAAATCAGTTAGATAATTTTGTCCTATGTTTTATTTCATGTCTGCTTAGATAGCAAAAGACAGTTCAAAACAAAAGTAAACATACTTTAAAAAATATTGTTTATTTTGATATTGCTTAAATCCCCTACATTTTCCCTTTTGTACCCATCCTTATTCTTTCTACTTTCCATATTTAGAAATAGGAAAATATAGGCAGGGCTATAAATCAAAATAATGTTCGATACTTTCTTCATCACTCTCAAAATCCTTTAAATGTCATTGGCAAGCTTTAGTTATTAGTAACATAAATATTATCCATTACTAGAAAATGAGGTAAGTGTAAATATTATTTTCTTAGCTGTTCTTTTGGGCTTTGACAAATGCTATTTTTGGGTTCTTTGAGGTAATATTACTTTATGAATGTGTTTGTCTTTTGGTTAGTACTTTTGATGACTAAAACTCCCTGAATGTTATTTAAGATGGGAGACATTCAGAGTTGTTGGAGGCTGGGCATGTAATGCTATGGCAGTATAGGAAGCCAGACACTGGAATGACAATAATTGAGTAGTTAGTATCAAGGTGCTCTATGGGATATTATATGTTGTAAAATTCTATACATACAATGGACAACAATGTAATACTTATAGCATGTATAAACAACTTGGGGCTGGGGTATAACAGATGCGGTTTTCATTAGATCAATTCATTAGCTTCTGTCGGTCACTGGGCTGACTTTAGACATGATATTAGTTTACCCTTAGCTGGGAGGATTCTGTGTGTTTAGATTGGGCCTAGGATGTTATAGCTATGCAGTTAGGGAAAGGCATCCTAAAATCACTCCGACTTATTGGAGTACTGCTAGAGGGACCACAGAATAACTGCCATCTCTTGTGGGGGTTGTTAGGACCAAGGACAGTACAAAGATTAAGACCAAGGACAAAAGGGCCTGATGACTTAGGCCCATGTAGTCTGAAACTTTATCTATGAATTTAGGTGTTATTCTAGGGGCAAAAAAAAAAAAAAAAAAAAAAGTCTTGCTGCTTCCTATCCCTTGTCTTCTCAAGTGTGGCAACTCTCAGATTGGGTAATTGGGCAGCTTTTTTTTTTTTTTCAGTTAGAATTGATAGGGATAGTATTACTGTGTCCACCAGTCTCTCTCTCACCTTACTTCCTTTATGTCACTGCCATGACCTCTGTGAAACTTCTTACATTCTTCTCTGGAAGCACCACATATTTATTTTGAAAGCCTAGCCTGAGTTTTCTGGTTCTGCTGTATGAAGCTATTTACTCTCTACCATATGTCTTCTCTTCCTCCAAGCACTGTCTGGATAGCTTCAGTGTTCCCTGAGGGACTTGGAAGAGTGGATTGTTTTGTGCCTCAGTATGTGTACCATCTACTTCTCCTATGAGAACTTTCATCTACTTTAGTTGTTGCATAGTCTGTCTTTGTTAATTTTAATGCAAGTTTTATATTGATACATTCCTTATAGTAAGAGGTCATAATCTAACCCTAGTTTTTGTTTTAATGGAATTGAGAAGATGAAGCCAGAAAACATGGTATTGGGAATAATTTCACTGCCTCTGGACACTCTATATCTCCATATCTAGAAAATGTAATATTATCTGGCTTTTAAGGATACATATTTTAATTTTCATTACTTTTTGATAGAGGTATTGGTTGATTGATACTCTGCTATTAGTGCAATCCTTAAATTTGTCTCAAAAATTGAGAAAGCATGTAAGAACAATGGTCCTCAATGCATAAAGTCAGAAAAGGGATCCTTACTTAATATAATAGAATTCCACTAAATTTCTATAATTATAATGTGATTTTTTTTTTTTTTTATGCCTACAGCACCTGGTCTTCCTGGATGGTCTCCCATCCAAGTACTAACCAGGCCCAACCCTGCTTAGCTTATGAGATCAGACGGGATGGGGCTTGTTCAGGGTGGCATGGCCGTAGACATAATGTGAAATTTTAATTCTTTTTTCACGGATCCTATTCAAAAGTGTTATTCATATAAATACCAGTAGGATATTATGATAGAACAAGTCTCTGTATATGTTATTAGAATACTACTCTATCTAAAATATTATTTCTTAGTTAAAAACTTAAATTTATTAATTAAAGAAATGGTGAGCAGTAGAATATAGGACTGAACAACTGATGGAAATGAGACATATAATTAAGTAAATAAATGTGAAAAATTACAGTAAGTTTGAGATATGGATGCAGTATTGACAGATACCAAGAATGTGAAATAATAAAAAAAATAGGCAAGTTAAATGGATGGATATTTATAAAGTGTGAGTTTTTCTTAGTACTGAATCTTGAGCACCTATTAGAAAAGATTTTAAGTGTTACCTAAATTCTATGAAGTTATTTCTACTGTCGAGAAGGGAAACAAAAAATGCAGATATGCTGATTAGAGTACAGATGAGGGAGTGTCTGTTCCATTTTGAGGAAGATTATTCTTCTGAGCACTATTTTTATGCAGAGACTTTACCCAGTTTTAGCTTACTGTGATGGTAAGTTGCTCATGAGAGTTCATCTGGATTTCCATGAAAACAAATACTTAACTTTTATGAGCATGAGCAGAGTAGAAATCTCTGTTCTTTATAAATTGAGTGATAGAACACAGATATTGTGGTTTAATTTTACCACATGGCCATAACCAGTACTGATGGGAAATAAAAATTCTAGTGGAATTGGACGAATCCACTGTAGAATTCCCAGCATCTGTTAAGCTAATCATCATTATCTCATATGCTGGTGGTGATGCTGAAATGTAGAGAAAAGTCATCAGGATTCATAAAATTGCAAAATAAAATGGCAATGGTCTTTTTGTGTTAGGGAGTGTGCCAAAATCAATTTGGATTAACTAATACCATCTTTAGCTTGCACATGAGAAAGAGAAAGGTTGCTTAAGGGCTTCTAAGTGTGGCCTTTAAAAAATTGGGTGTTACTGTTTCATAATGGAAAGGGAAAGCAGTCCATCTATGGCACTGAGTATCAGATTGACCATTGCTTGACATACCAATTTCTTAGGAGTATGGATGGAAGGACTGAATCACATTACTTGCATATTACATATTTTTATGTTATGTATCTAACATATTTTTGTAGTTATAATTATTTTTATACTTCTGTCTTTTAACTTCTATACCAGAATTAAAAGTGATTTGTGCATCATCATCCAGTCTTCTTTTTTTCCACCCTGGGAGCTCCGAATCACATGGTTCTGTGCTAGGAGGAGGGATTATGATGAAAGTGTGCCATGAATTTTCCTACAGCATTCAATGCAGCTGATTTCATGCCAGCTTGGGGTGTAGGAGCCTCTTAACTGCTTCCTGAATTTCTCATAAAGGAAATTGGTTGGTGTATTGTAGTTGAATCAGTGTTTTGGTGAGAGGAAGAAGGGTTTGAGGTTTCCTACTCTGCCATCTTGCTGATGTCAAATCCTCTGACTGTCTAATTTTTAAGGCAACTTGTTCATTGTAGATTAGACCCTAGTTAGAGGTCTTAGAATGGGCTATTGTATCACAGTATCAAGGTTGGTATTTTATTTGGTAAAACAAAATTTTATTAAGAGATAAATTTTATTAAGTAGAATTTCAATTTTCATTATGGTGAACAGATTTGTGCCTGTATCAGACACTTTTGATCTCTGATACACATCTTCATTTTACTTTTGCTTTCAAGTATAGCGACTATAGCAGACAGTTTTGTGCAAACTCCAAATTTATCTCACACTGGTAACATCGTGCCTTAAGTACTCATATAGTTCTTTTGTTTTCTGTTCTGGACTGCTCCAGACTTCAAATATGTACCTGCTGGTCAGAAGTGTGGGGGCATTGACATGCTCATAAGGGCAACCTTAACTAATGAGAGGCAAGAGACAGTGGACAAATAATTCTAGTTAATCCTTGGGTAGACAATTCTGAGAGATATCTTATAAGCTCCTTAAAAGTTCCAAGGTGGGAACAAGGTCTGTTTTCCCAAATACCAGCAGTGATCTTGGTAATGAATTCTTTTGTTGATCTTTACTCATTTCCTCATTCTCTCTGGTCTGTTTTCCTGCTCCTTGGGATTACTCTCAAGTAAACAGATTGTACAAAAATCTTTGACTTGGACTCTACTTTTGGGTACAGCTAAGGCAAGACAAGGCTTTTAATCTAAGTCTTATCCCACTTTATCAATGATCACCTCTAAGAATTGTTTTTTAAAAAAACTATTAAATAGTAAGGTAAAATCCACAACGACCAAGTTCTGCAAACTATTGGCACTTAAGTATTGATAAAAGTTATCCTATTTCAGACTTCAGGAAAAGACTGATATCAGTGATCAAACAATGGCTGGACTGGGGACAACCCTGAGACAGGAAAAAATGTTAAAGTTTGGTGAGCCTGAGGGTCTTGGCTGAGTACTGACTGGGAAGATGATGGAAGGACCTTTCATGCCTTTTACTGTTACCTTTGATGCCCTTTTACTTCTATGATCAGCTTTGCCTATTTCACTGTGGGAGGAAAAGAGCCTGATGAATTCATTCACTGTGCAGTGTAGTGACCCTACCTTAGCTGTCTTAGGAACATTTGCATTGTAAATGAAAGTAATGAAGAATATGTCTTTAAAGTGACATTTTAGTCACAAGTGAGGGTCACATTACACAGGCCACTCACTCTTTTATCTTGTACCAAAGCTCGTCTGGGTCAAATCAATATTATTGAAGGAAAAAACCTATTGTATGACATTTAGTTAAAATAGCTTTTCTTTTCAGATATTTTTAGGTTCTTTAACTCTCCCAAAAGTAACATAAAAATGTTATTTCAATACAGCCTAGACAAGCTGAGCTATTCTAGGGGACTTGGAAGATGTGATAGAGCTGGCCGCTCCATGAAGATGTGAACCCTGGCTAAAGACCACTCCAGTTATGGTCAGCAGACTCTACCGCAGCCTGGTCTTTCAGACTGGGGACCCTCCAAGGGTACAACAGAGAGCTGTTAGGACTATTTCAGCAACATGGAGGATTAAGCAATGCTAAATATTGCTATTAGAAGTTCAATTTTCCTTTCAGCACTTTTCTAGAATTAATTCCCAACATGCCATATTGGCCAATTCAAGAAATTTTATAGCTATACACACTCTGCAGCAAACTGTTCCAGATTAACTGTTCCACATTAACTGAAGGCCTTTTTTTTTTTCTCTCTACCATTTTGATTAAGAGATTCTGATTATGGTTGGAAAAATCCTGATTATGGAAATTTTTTACACTGTTGATCACTGTGAAATGTATTTAAATACACTGAAATAATTTGATTTTTCAATTCCAACTTTCTAAGGAAGTCATTGATTAGGTATATGGATTCTAGAATTCTCTTTTGACCCACAAAGAAACTTTTTTCTGAGATACTCTCTTACAGCAGTTTAAAAGTGGGTCCAGCGGCTTGAGGTTGCTCTGATTATATTCCTAAATGAATTTATGAATCTGAGTTTATCCAGAATGCCAAAACGATGCCAAATTTAGTTGTAATACTTTTAAATCTTTTAAAAATATTTATAAGCTTTTATGAGAATACTTAAATATATCATGAAAAGCTAAAGAGGTGGGAAAATCTGTTTCTTTGATGGCTTATCACAATGGATTGTTGAATATTGCAAAATTTAGAAGAGAAAAAAAATGCACCAATGCTCTATTTTCATTCAATTTGTACTAAAAAGTAAATAACATTTCTTCTTTTTAATATTCTACTTATTCATCTTCTAGCTTTTATAACTTAGTGTTTATGAATGTAAACAAGTCTTGAAGCATTTATTATATCTTGGGCACTTTGATAATTGCTTTTTAATAAATTATTATTTTTTGTTTTGTGAAATATTTTATTTCCTATTTTTATTTAATTTTTAAAAATTTTTATTTTTTTCAATTACAGTTGATATTTACTATTGTATTAGTTCCAGGTGTGTAGCATAGTGGTTAGACATTTATAAGCTTATGAGGTGATCTTGTTGATAAGTCTAGTACCCACCTGGCATCATACATAGTTATTTAAATTATTTTATTTTGTATAATATTCATAATCTGTGTAGATTATCACATTTTAAAGATGAAATAATAGAGACTCACATAATGTAGCTTATGAAGCTCATGCAGTAAGCAAGGGGAAAGTCTGGAGACAAATCCTATTTACTATTTTCAGGTCCAGGCTTTTTGAAATACACCATACATTTCTAAACAAAATTTATGCCCAAACACTGAATACTATATGCCTCTGAAACTGACCTCACTGATTTGTTTGAGGAGTTCCCTGTATTCATAGACACAGAATAATGGAGATACAGACATGAGTGGTGTACAGATGGGAAGGTTAGCTTGAGCCATGAAACCATGTTTGGTACATTTTGCTCCAGGTTACCTTGGCATTGGGGTTGGGAGTGGAGGAGATAGAGTATATAAATCCAGAGCGAGACAGAGGGACCCAGCTAGCTCAATCTTAAGGCAGAACATGGGGAGAAGCTATAACTGGATTGGGGGGATCTAGTGAACATTGACATTAGATTAGAAAAAGGCTCCATTCATGCAAAAAGAACATTTCAAAAAGAAAATAATTATTAGGCTGTTATTTTATTTTTTAAATAATTAGAAAAAATTTAAATTACAGTTGGTATACAATATTACTTTCAGGTGTACAACATAGTGATTAGACATTTATGTAACATAACAAAGTAATCACCCCGATAAATCTAGTACCCATCTTATATCATACATGGTTATTACAATATTGTTGATTATATTCCTTTTGCTGTACTTTGCATCTCCATGACTATTTGTAACTACCAATTTGTACTCCTTAATTCCTTCCCCTTTTCATCCCCTCCAACCTCCCTCCAATCTGGCACCAATCAAAATGTTCTCTATATCTATGAGTTTGTTTCTGTTTTGTTTGTTTATTTTGTTCTTTAGTTTCTACATGTAAGTGAAATCATATGGCCTTTGCCTTTCTGTGTCTGACTTACTCCATTTAGCACAACATCCTCTAGATTTATCCATGTTGTTTCAAATGGCAAGATTTTATTCTTTTTTTATGGCTGAGTAATATTCTTTTATATACATGTACTACCTCTTCTTTATCCATTTATCCATTGATGGACACCCAGGCTGCCTTTGTATCTTGACTATGGTAAATAATGCTGTGATGAACATATGGATTTAAGTGTCCTTTTGAAGTAGTGTTTTGGATTTCTTTTGATAAACACCCAGAAGTGAGATTACTGGGTCTGTTTTTGTCTCTTGTTATAGCTTTTGTTTTAAAGTCTATTTTATCTGATATACGTATTACTACTCCAGTTATTTTTTTACTTTCATGAAATATTTTCTTTTATCCCTTTACTTTCAGTCTGTGTGTTTCTTTAGATCTGAAGTGTCTCCTATAGGCAGCATATGTAAGGGTCTTTTCTTTTATTTTAAGGTCTTGTTTTCTTATCCATTCAGCTACCCAATCTTTTGATTGGAGAATTTAGTATATTTACATTTAAAGTACTTGTTGATAGATACGAAGTTATTGCCATTTTATTATTCATACTTTTTATCTTTCTTCTTCATCTTCTTAAAGAAGTCCCTCTAACGTTTCTTGTAGTACTAGTTTGGTGGTGATGAACTTTTTTAGCTTTTCTTGTCTTGGAAGTCTTTATCTGTCCTTCGATTCTAAATGATAGCTTTGCTGGATAGAGTACTTTTGGGTGTAGGTCCTTGCTTCTCATCACTTTGAATATCTCACGCCAGTCCCTTCTGGCCTGCCATGTATCTGTTGAGAAATCAGCTGACAGTCTTATGGGAGTTCCCTAGTAAGTAATGAACTCCTTTTCTCCTGCTGCTTTTAAAATTCTCTCTTTGTCTTTAACTTTTGGCTTTTCAGTTATGATGTGTCTTACTGTGGGGCTCTTTGGGTTTATCTTGTTTGGGACTCTTTGCACTTCCTGAGCTTGTATGCCTGCTTTTTGTTGCTTTTCTGATTGTGTGTTTTCTGCTACCTTATCTTCTAAATCACTGATTCGATCCTTTGTTTCATCTAATCTACTGTTGATTTTCTTAAATGTATTCTTCATTTCAGTTATTGTATTCTTCATTTCTGACTGGTTCTTTTTATGTTTTCTATCTCCATTTCTATGTTTCTTATCTCTTTGTTAAAGTTCTCTGAGTTCATCTACTCTTCCCCTGAGTTCATTGAACATCTTTATAACCAGTACTTTGAACTCTGCATCTGGCAGATTGCTTTTCTCCATTTTTTTTTTTTCTGTAGTTTTGTTCTGTTCTTTTATTTGGGATGTTTAAAAAGAAGGTAATTTTTGAAGCATAATGGAAACTCTAGAAGCTAATAGTAACAATGACCATCAGTAAGAAAAATTCAGTGTTGAGGAAATTCTGAAATAGGCTTATACTATGACTGGGAGGATATGTGCAGAGGTTAGGAGGAATGGATTGAAAGGAGCATGCAGATTAACATAATTGAATTGCTGACTTTGAGACCAGCATGTTGAATGTTAAGACAAGGTTTTAAAAGGCCTAAGAAACATTGAAATATCACTTTATACCCATCGGTAAGGCAAAGTTTGTATTTCTTGAAAGAGTTCCATAGCTATTAGATGTTTTAAAATTATTCTCTTTATATTTTTGTTTGGAAAGTTTCTATTCACCTACCTGCAAGCTCACTAATTCTTTCTTGACCATAAGCATTCTACTGATGAGCCCATCAAAGACATTTTTAATTTTTCTAGTAGTGTTTTTTATTTCTAGTATTTCCTTTGGTTCTTTATTAGAGTTTCTATAGAGATAGAAACTTATCTCTTACTTTATGCATTTGTTCTTGCATGTTGTTTTCTTTTCCCCATTAGGGCACACAACAACATAACATAACATAGCAAAACATTACATAACACATAACACAACAATATAAAACATAACATAACATTACACATAACAGTTATTTTAAATTCCCTGCACGATAATTACACAATCTGTGTCATATCTGAGTTTGGTTCTGATGCTTGCTTTGTCTCTTTAGACTGTATTTTCTTTCCTTTTATCATGCCTTATAATTGTTGTTGAAAGATGGGCATGATGTATTGGGTAACAGAAACTGAGGTAAATAGGCCTTAACATGAGATTTTATGTTGGGCTATAGTTAATATTTGCTATAGCTTTAGGTACCAGAGGCTTCAAATTCCTCCAGTGTCCTTATTTTGTATCTTCTGTTGTCTTTGGGCTTCCCTAAGAACTCCTTACATAGAATGCATCTTGTAGCTCTTTCACCTGTAATTTACTGTTATACTGGAGTCCTGTAGGAGCGGTGGTGATGTATGGAGAAAGAGAAATGTTCTATACTACCATAATTAAGTCTCAGTTTTTTAGCAGGTCGTGTCCCTGGGCTGTGACCCTTACTTCCTACTTTGTAAAAAAAAACACTTCATACGTTTTTCCAGCCATAGGTGAAATGGGAAACTAGAGGGAGGGGGCTGTAGTATGGGAAATTTCCTCCCTCAGGAGGGACGAGTTTCCGGTAAAGTCTTTTAAAGGATTTTCCCCTGCAGAGTAGACCTTTGTCTTGGAGAGTGCTCTAGACAGATTTCATGGTGGATACTTTCCCCCTCCTTTATCAAAGCCATGAGGGGATTTTTCTTGGATCTTCACTATGAGAACCAGGAGGTAAAGCCCATGAATATGTGGAGTTGGAGGACTTCCTACGACTATGGTTTCCAGGAGTTTCTATTCTTATGCTAGTCCACACTCAGTCTCCAGCAGTTTTTCAAAATAATCATTTCAATGTCCCTACTAGTTTACGATTACAGTGGCTTCTGCTCCAGATTAGTAGATATGGACTGTGACTCTCTGAATTATCCTCTCTTTCCAGGTTTCGAGGTGGCAGTTTGCCTTACAACCTCAGTTCTCTCATAAGTCTAAGAAAAGTCATCGATTTTCAGATTTTTTCACCCTTTTTTCTTATTGTAAAGATGAAGCTGACAACTTCCAGGCTCTTTACATGATGAAGGTGAAACCACAAGTGTTTTCACCAAGGCACATAAAAGGCTAAGTTTAAAAAGGTGGATAATAGGAAGTTGTTACGAAGATGTAAGAAAGTGGGAATTCTTATAGAGTGCTATAGAGAGTATTAATAGTATAGAAGTTTTGCAGATACCTGTCAGTTTTATTTAAATCTTCTTTGACCTTTTGAATCAGCAAAGCCACTCCTAAGTATGTACCCTATAGAGAGGATGTGTCTTAGTATATTTATTTTCGACATGGTTTGTAAGCACTTAGAAATTGTCAAAATTGGTATCTATCATTGGTGAAATGAATAAATAAAATATTGCCAATGCCACAGTGAAATACTGCACGGCTGTTAGAATCACTATGGATAGATACTATAAAGACAGTGTTGAAAAAGTTTGAAAGAGAATCATATCTATAACATAGCATTCACATAAATAAAAGAAGAAATATATAAATAACACTAAATATATTACTAGCATACATGAATATTTAAGGACATATTTTAAACATATTAGTATTGATGTATGTGGAAAGGAAGGGAATAAAAGTGAAAATGAATAAGAAGGGAGAAAATAAACAAGAGAACAGCCTTCTATGGCTGATAAGGATAATATGCAGTGAACTGAAGGATAATATGCTATGAACAGAAATATAACTTCACTCTTTGCAGCTGAGTTCTAAAATTCTAACCAACCCATCAATCACTCCTCCCTCAATAAATCTAAATAAGCATAGAATTTGAAAGCCCAGTCAAGCATAAATTTAGTAATGTGAAGCTGGACTCAAATGTAAGAACAATATGTTTGTAGAAATCAGCAAAGGCTAATACTAACGTATTTATGGAACTTAAATTTGCATATGTATTAGCCAAGAATTTGTACAGCTTACTTAGTACTGTATGATATAGTTGGCAACTTTAAAACTGTTCAAAAGTGATGAAAACTACTCATTCTTTACTTGTTCATTTTTGAATTCAGACTATATGTAATAAGCATACGTTGGACAGCTTTAAACTTAATTCCACTTTGGTTCACTTAATTCCACTTTGACCAGGGGTAAAATTTCCTTTGATGTCACCATTATCCCTTATGGAAGACAAGTCTTTCACTATCTATACAAGGGACTTACAGGACTTACAAGTGTTCTGTTGAGTTAGTTATTCAAAGGAGAGCACCATGTTAATTGAAGAGCTGTGTCCTTCACTGAGCCGCCTTCCCCATCTCCAAACATTGGAGTGCTGTTATTCCTTTCTCCCAGTTTACGTGGACTCTCCATCACTTTCCGTCTCCTCCCTAGGGTTTCCCTAAGAACAGAATAGCTCAACTTGCAATTCTGTACCTAATAATTTTTAGAGTGCATAGTCTTTTGTTATTTTTCCGCTAAAGGTGACCTGTCTTTCCTAAAGTTTTATGGAGGAGAGGACCAAAGGTGAGAGGATGAAGTTAGGTGGGGGGGAGCGGGGGGGCGGGCAGGGCATTGTCGGTAGTAGGTAGGAAGAAAATTAATACTTGGAACTGTTGTCTCTGTACATACCTAAACACAAATATAAGAGGCATAGTAAGATATACAAAGTGAATGAAACAGAGATATAAACTTTGAAGAGCTTACAATTTAGTGGTGCTATTCCTTCATTCCTTCATGCATTGAGTAGTTATTTATTGAGCACTACTCTGTTCTAAGGACTGCACAATAGACACAATGCCTTCATTCAAGAAGCTCAGTCCTTTGAGGGAGTCAACTATGCGCAGGAATAATTCATGTAGAAAATAATAAATGCTAAAATAGAGGTGAACACAAATACTGTGGAAGCTCCAGGAAAGAACGTCAAATTGTTAATCTGTTAATCTTTAGAGGAGGTTGGTGAAAGGTGGCAAGAGCCAGCATAGGAATGAATGAGGATTAAGGCAATCTTAAGTAAACAGAAACTTTTTATTTTGGTATTTCGAATGACTTCAGATTATTAATACTGAAAGAGGGAAGAACATATGAAGTAGTTATTTAGGTGAGTATGTTTTAAAAAGAACAGCCTGTGCAAATGTCATTAATTTATTCATTCATTTATCAATTTATATAACAAATGTGCCAGGCACTATGTTAAACTATGTAGATCCATTTCTGAAAAATAAAACAAAGCACAACTCCCTCCTTCAGGGACCTCACGGTAGATCTAAACTTTACCATTGTTTCCAGGGACATTCTCCAGGTGTAGGATTTTTAAGTAGGAAAATTTCAGATTAAAGAAACATGAACTTTTTTTAAGTAATCACTATTTTCCATGCCTTCTGCTGCTTGCTACCTATGTTTTCTCAAGTATGCTACCTCATTGCTCTGGATGTTATGATGAAGTGGATATTATTATTTCAATTTTACAAATGAGGACTTGCAGTGCACCTGCAAAGTAACATAATCAGGATCCTCTGTATCTGGGTCTCTAACTCTGAAACTAATATATATATTCGTTTCTCTGTCCCACTGCCTCTATTTAGTTATTTAAAAATACTTATTTTTTTCTTATTATAAAAGTAGAACGTATAGAAAAGTGTAAAGATGAAAACAGAAATCACCCATATACTCTATTCTTGAGGTGTACTGCCCAATAAAATAGCTATTAGTTACCTGTGGCTATTGAGCACTTGAAAGGTGTCTAGTCTGAATTAGATGTGCTGCAAATGTAAAATACACACCAAATTCAAAGACTCAGTGTGAAAAAAACTCAATATATCCCATTAATAATTTTTAAATATTGATTACATATTGAAATTATATTTTGGATATATTGAGTTAAATAAAGCATATTATTAAAATTTATTTCACCTCTATTTTTTACCTTTTTAAAGTGAATATTAGAAAATTAAAAATCACATATGTGGCTTGCATCATATTCCTACTGGACAACATTGGTCTGCAGGATATATGCTGTCTTTTTCCTATACATTTACATAAATTAAAAATTTTGATATTATTATACTGTTTTATTTTTTATTTTTATTTTTCATTTATTTTATTTTCTAACACTGTTAAATGTTTTCTTATTACATCATTTAAAACTAATAAATAGTATTCTATTACTTTGGATATAGCATATTTATTTAACAAATTTCTTATTTTTGGACATCGAGGTTATTTCCAGTATTAACTCCAGAATGAGAACTACTGTATATTACTCTATCTGCATCTCAGTTTACTCATTAGGAAAAATTCATAGAAGTGAAATAACTGTAAATATTTTAAACATGTTTAAGGCTTTTAGTAGTTATTGCCAAATTGCCCTCCAAAAAACTGTTTTATACTCCCAGTCCCAGTGTTTAAGAGTGCTCATTTCTCTCAGCTGTCTACTTGATTTTTGCTAAGGGATTTCACTTAGTTTTAGAGGAACAGAATTTCATTTGAAAAATAAAGAGCTATTCTTTGGAAGTAATTTTTGTTTTCTGAGAACCTTTTAGTCTGCATGAGGTTTAATTATTCTGAATCATCATGTTGTTGCTTAAAATTATTCCTGAGCTGCATCTTCTAAGTGAAAAATGAGTTAGCTATATATTCTTTAAGAAAGTGACAAAATATAATTTCATGCAAAGGATTCTTTTTGATGGTCACTAAAAATATTTTAAAAATTGATTTTTTAGAGGTGTATTTTTATTTTCACACAACTACTTTCTTTCCTTTATGTGTCAGATTAATTTAGTGCTTAAGTTTTTTCTCAGAGCAGAAATGTCAGAAAAATCTCCTCCTTCTGGAACATGCAAAATAAACAGATCTCCACTGAGGTTCATGGGCTGCTGGAGTGATATTTACACCAATGAGTTCATTGAATAGCGGAACATGCTGTTTCTGTCATATCAAACTTGAGCCAATCTGATAAATATGCCTAACGGTTCTGTGGTTTCAGCGAATCTGAGTTACTCTAGTTGACATTTCTCATAGTCAAGACCAGAAATTACATCACAGGTGTGACTTGCCTCTCCAGGCCACTTCTTCCTATTGGTTTGCCTAGAGTTCAGAATTACAACTTGAGTACTGGGAGCCTCAGCAGGCAAACACCATATGCTGTGATAGTTCAGGCTGAACTTAATCATTATAGGATGTGAAGAGGACGTTCTTGTTGGCTTTGATTTCTGTTTGACTGCCTTTATCAGTGTTCATATTTATCTGGGACATTTGGAATTAAAATTGTCCTTTTAAGGAAGGGATATGGGAAAAGAGACAATCTTTCCAAAACAAAGCCGTAGTGACAAAAAGGATTCTTAAAAACAGTGTGACCACTGGTGTCTGTGTGTGTGCGTGTGCGTGTGCGTGTGTGTGTGTGTGTGTGTGTGTGTGTGTGATTTCAATCAATTTATTATGAACTCGATTGGTTTAGAGCTTCCTAATGATTTTGTTGTGACTAGATGAGTTGAACAAATATTTTGAAATGTATTTTGGCCAAAATAAGAGTTTGCAATAGTAAATTTTAATGGGGAACTGAAAACCACATGTGGAGAAAATGTTTATTTCTTTAAATCTCAGCCACTGACCATCTATCTCATAGAGCAAGGCTGTCATATTTATTGCTTACCTAAATTGTGGTCTTTCATTGTCTTGTGACTTCTCTTAGGAAACAATTCTGTCCATCCGGCTGTGATTTTTCTCTATGTGCTTTCCTTTCAAATATCACTGGAAAACCAAAATTCAGGAGATAAAAATGTGCACCATATCTCCTTGGCGATTAGTATAGGAAAAGCTATTGAGGTTGTGCATAGAATAAAATTGATGCTGGCGAAGTAAAGAGAAGAGAGATGAGATGGTTGAGTCTAATTAGCAAGTAAGAAAACTTTTCGTATGCTATTAGGAGAGAGTTCTTGTTATTGATGTTATGACTCGTAAATTTTCTCCTTTCACCTATAGTTGTTAATTCTTTCTCCATCATAATCTTATGACATAAATACTTTTATGGTATAATAAATACCAAAAATGTCTGGTCACAGGAATAGTAATATTGGTAAAAATCCATAAATGCATTAATTCTTGCATCCAGTACCCTTACGAGTTTTTCTTCCGTATATATGTGGTAGGTAATGAGTGAAAACAGATATTTTTGACAAAGATGGCCAATGGCATTATGCTAGCTGTGCTGAATTAAGTTTTTGTAGAAATGGGAAAAGTGTAATAGTTTAAATCATTTTAAATTGTGGTACAATTAACAGAATTGGGCATTTATTTTATTTTTATTTTTTAAAGTATAGTTGGTATATAATATTAGTTATATGAGTTTCAGGTGTACAATATAGTGGTCTGACATTTTTACAACTTACGATGTGATCACCCCACTAATTCTAGTAATCATCTGTTACCATGCAAACTTATCACAATATTATTGTCTATATTCTCCTTCGCCGTTTTTAGCTATCCTTGCTCTGTTAACCATCCCTTTGGTGTCTGAGTCTCTTTTTGTTTTGTTTTGTTTGTTCACTTTTTTTTTTTTTTTAGATTCCATCTATAAGTGAAACCATATTTGTTTTTCTCTGTCTGACTTATTTCACTTAGCATAGCACCGTTTAGGTCCATCAATGTTGTTGCAAATAGCAAAATTTCATTTTTTTATTGCTCTATAATGTTCTATTGTGTGTGTCTATATTTCTATCATCTCTATCTATCTCTATCTCTATCATCTCTATCTATCTATCTATCTACCTATCTCTATCATCTATCATCTATCTATATCTATATCTATCAATATTATCATCTATCTATATCATCTATATCTATACCACATCTTCTTCATTCATTTATTCTGTTGATGGATACCAAGGTTGCTTCAGTATCTTGGCTATTGTAAATAATGCTGCAATGAACGTAGGGGTGCATATACCTTTCTAAATTAGTATATTAATTAACAAAATTAAAAAAGAGCAAAAACACAAGAAACACTAGAAAATAAATACATGAATAAGGAGTAGGAAGATGTAGAATTTTTTGTTTTTATGAAAAAATATTCTAACAACAAATACTTTTTATGTTAGTTGATTTGTTGATTTTTATTATATACTTTAAGATTTTCAGATAAAATATATAATTGTTGTGATACCGTCAAAACAGGGATTACTTAGGGATTTTAAAGTGGAAATATGAATACTTTCCTTACTGTCTAACAAATATAGTCTAGTCAAATTTTTGGTCTAATGACTAGATCGCGCTTTCTAGAAATCAGTGTTTCTCTTAGTGTATTGTTGTGATCCATATCTAACAATAACCGGTCAATTAACCCAACACTTACTAAGTGCCAAACATTTATTCATTCATACATTTATCCAAAAAATATATACAAACATCTAACATGTGCATCACACGCTTAATTTCAGCAAGAGATGCAATTAAAACCAAGTTGTTTTGTACTTTAGGGGAATTTACCATCTCATAGAGAGAAGACATTAGAGCAATTGAATAACTCTGAGCTAAGTTAAGACTTAGATCAGCGGGGAAGTTAATGAATAGCTTGAATAGAGAAGAGGGAGAAACCACTATGAGGTGGACTAGTCAGAAAAAAACAAGTTGAAAATAGAGTCATGGTATTCATGAGCAGCTTTGTACAATTTCCATAACATCTATAAATAGTTTCATTCTAGAATTCCTCTACTCCAACTCTTTTATTTTACTAGTGAAGAAATTGAGGACCAAAGAATATAAGTAGTTTGGCTGAGGTGCAATTCAGTGGTGGTTGAAGTGTGGCTAGAACCCAGTTTTCTAGACCAATGGCCCAGGGTGTTTCTTTTAGAGCAATTTAAGAGATGTGGACCAGCACAAGTGGTGTTAATTTCTATTTTGTTGTTAATCTTTCTCTGATATTTTCAAAATTTTAGGTTTGAAGTTTATAGTTCTGATTTATTATTGAAAACTGCGTTAGTGTTTCCTGAGAAAAGACATGACCATTTATATGCTGTTTGCTGTGCTATGAAAGTGAGTCTCACTGAAGGTAGCATGAACTTGTAATTTAGAGTAGAGATATGAAAAAGAAATTGGTTTGGGGCTTGTTACCCCCCACCCTTATCCTATACCTCTCAAGGCCCTAAGGCCTCCATTTTTTTCCCTCTATAAAGAAGTTTTTCAACAACTCTCCTACATGCCTTGTATTTTCTTGACAAAACCTACCAGGAAAGCAGTGTTTGAAAAGTTCAGTACGGCTTCCAATCTCAGACTTTATCTTTGAAATTTTGCACACTGAGTTAAATATTGCTACATTTGTGGCCTGGGATCGTCCCTGCTAATTCCATATGAAGCAAGAGTGCCAAAGAACTCTTAGAACTCCCCTTGTGAATTTGCTTGGTGAGCAGTTCTGGACTTGGCGTTTTAATCTCTCCATCAGGACCAATGTGATCCTGTGTTAAAGCCAAGGTCAAGTGGGATAAGCAGTTGAACTTTCTCCTTCGTCTTGCGTGGCTCGTTGAAACATGTAACCTTTATAGCTTGGTTTCTGCTTTGGAGGAGAATCTAAAGTCCAAGCAGATGTTTATTTCCCTCTTTTGGAAACCCCTTTTCATTTTCCTAGGCATGGTGTCAAAGAAGCAATTGGGGGTAGATTAGGTAGGAGGTGGAAGGTCAGTGTTTTCTTTGCTAATATTGCAAAATAAGAGGTTTTTGTGTTTGTTTATTTTTATTTTTTGCCAATTGGGCCACCGAGAGCAAGTCATTGATTCTGAAAACATAGGTTTCCTTCATGGGTCAGCAATGGCTATGGAGTCAAGGGAAGTAAAGAAAAGACAGAGTGGCAGCCATCCGATCGCTTTTGGTAGGCAGAAAATAAAACCCTTAAGCAATTGGTTGCCACCATTTAAGGCTTTTCCCTCCAATGCAGTCAATGTAAATGACTCCCTTCACAAAATGCTCTAATGTTTTTTGTTGCCAATAACCTAAGAATAAAACAGTAGCTAAGCTGCTGTTCTCTTTTAATGCAGTCCTATGTTTTCTTAAATGAACCACCATGCACACATTGTCTTTAATTATGAGCGACATTTATGGTCAACTTTATAGCTCTTGTCATTTCACACAGCTCACTAACAAGCCCTTTAAAATAACTGTCCTATAACAACCTCAAGTCATTGGCCTTTTGATTGAGAACAAAACATGGGACAACCTAGAAACCGCCTGTGGTGTTTGAAGGCAGAATGTCATACATTCGATTCTACCTTTTTCTATCTAGAGGCAACAGTCTAAAACCTCCAATTCATATTTTCTGTAAAACCTATATGGATAATGGTAAATGATTCCCTGACTAATTTCATGGGCACAAAATAACTTTAAAAAAAATGGAGGATACATATCAAGATTCTAGGAATTGTATGGTTGGGAAGAGATTTTTGTAATGAAATTGTGAATTGTTGTTGGGTACCATGGCCAGAATGACTGCTACATTTGGACAGAAAATAAGTATGTCTGAATTCTTCTTTTAATTATTTCTTTTTGTTTTGCCCTTTTCTGGTAGCCCAAATTAGCTTTCCATCGCTTTGCCATCAACTGAAGGGTACTACAAACTCCTTGACTGGATAAATGAGATAATGTAGGTCAGATAATCTAGACAGAAGATGAGTTTTCAACCCTCGTTGCACATTAGATTCACATGGTGAACATTCAAGAAATACTATTTGTTATATAGGCCCTGATTCTTGGACTTCTGATTGAATTGGTCTGATTTTGAGGCGGGGAGGAGGATAACATTGATTTCTTTTTCAAAGATCCCTAGATGATCCTAAGGGACCAAGTCTGAGAACCATGGCAGCTACAGGATGTAGAGGATATTACTTCGGTTAGGTCATTTGGATTATTGGCAAAGGTAGATTCTCCTTTCAAAAAAAAACATAGTCATTTATTTTCTCTATATATTCAACTGCATTGTCTAGGTTGAAAAATTTTTGATAAAATTAAAAACAAGCTTTGTTTTATTCTTCGTGAACAAAAATGTATACTGACATAGATAAATATTTCCATTAAAAGAAAGTTTGCTTCTTGGTCCAGGATTGTAAGTTATGATAAATTTACAGATTTTTTTTTTTGTAAATATAAACCAATAAATGCCCCCCTTTTTTTAGCCTAAGCTAGTTTGAGTTGCTTCTGTCACTTGCAATCAAGATATCTATGCCCAAATATGGGATAGACAAAATATATTGTTTAGACGTGGAGGAAATGAGATTGATGACTGGAGAAAAATGAAGGCTTTTTATAAAGTGCAGAAACTGGGCTGCAAGAATTTGGATTAACTGAAGAGAGATGAAAGAGAATTCTGAGTGGAAATCATTCACTAATTTATCTGAATTCTACATGGATGGTGGCACAAATTTCGAAATTAGTGAAAACCCAAAGATGCTTTATTTTAGCACAATAGCAGTTACTAACTTTATGACAGCTATTACAATGTTATTATTAATACTTAGCTATGACTTCAGAGGTTCCTGACACTACATCTTTCTCTTGTTTGAGCATTTAACATTTTTTAAGTGTTTTTGGGTTGAGCATATAAATGTTTTCTGCTAGCATTTGAAATCATGTATTTCTAGCTGGACTATAAGCTCCTTGAAGGTGATTTAATATCTTTTATTTTTAAACATATTTTGCAATGTGTAGCTCAAAGCATGGCCCACTTAATAAGGACTTCTCAATTGACTTTTCAGACCTAGGAAGAGTAGAATAAAATAGTCAAGACGAAGAACTGGCTACGCAGATTATTAGTTGAATATAGCTTTTGTAAGACTGAAGACAAAATAAAGCTATCTTGAAACTTCATTAAAGATCTAAGTGCTGAGAGACAAAAAGATCTAGAATGAGGTAATGAACTGAAAAAGATACTGAAGAAGTGTAAGAAATTCTGATAGTTCCTTATTTACTTAGCTAGTTTTAAGTGCAAACTTTGCAGTCTTTGGCTGACTGTGAGCTATGGCAGTGTGGTCTGGTGCCAAAAATGTGGCCTTTTGACTCAGAAACAGTCAAGTTCATATCCCATCTCTGTCATTAACTAGCAAGGTGATCTCAAGAAAATGATTTAGTTTTTTTTTCAGATTCTGCTTTGTGAATATGTGAAGAACACAATCATTACTGACCTTTTAGGATTATAAAGGGGTTTTGAGGAAATAATGTACAGTACACATAATAGAAGCCGAAGATTGCTATTTGGACATTATTATAGATTTCTAGGAAAGGCCATTCTGTGAAGGACCTAAATTAGCAGTCTTTTTATGCATTTTCTTGGCGTGCTCTGGCCGCTCCTCTTCCCTGAGCCACTATATATCAGGAAAAGGCTACATGGATCAGATATAAAGCAGGGATTATAATTCAACTCTTACATTTGTGTAGACATAGCACGGTGTAGTGGAAAGAATATGGGTATTAGCATCTAACGACCTAGGTTCATATCCTAGCTCTGGCCCTTACTACCTTCTGTTTCCTTATCTTCCTGATCTACCTCTCAAGGGTGCTTTGGGCAATAATGACAGAACTAATGAGAAAGTAATTTTGCAATTGTAAAGTGCTGCCCAAATGTAATTGTAAAAAAAAAAATAAAATGAAATAAATAGAGAGAGAGAGAGAGAGAGAAAGAGAGAGAGAGAGCGAGCGAGCATATTCCTATTCTTCTAACTTAGAAAATCTGTAAATAGGAGGGGTTAGGGCCTAATCATTTTGATTCAGTACAGTGATGGTAAGTACACCATTGAAGATGTGATAGACTGGGTACTATTTAATTTACTCTATTCTTATTATGAAATTAGCCCTGGAAATAAACATAATTTTCAAAAGGATCTTTGGCTGCATTGAACTAGAGATGACAAAAAAGCCTAAAAAGAATATTATGATCTTAAAAATAACATCGAAATTCTCACTTGAGCACAGTGAGCCAGCAAATTAATCCTTTATTTGAAAGTAATTACCTACCTTGTGGCTGAAATGTTTATAAAGTAAGCTCAAAGCGTTTAGTTGCTGTTTGTTTTTGTTTAGGTTTGTTTTTCCGTTGTCTTGTCCTGGGTCTAAAGAAAGCCTGTGCATAATAGGAATGGCATGGAGCTATTTTAAAAAACATGGCCAGAGGAGGAGCTAGAGCCGAAGAACTGCCACTGCAGAAATAAACAGTATCTAGTTTTATGACTTTAATAACAATGGGACTCACAGAATACCTCCCACCACTACAGGCAGGGCAGTGCACTCCTTCGTGTCACATTCTACATTTATCTACCCACCAAAGGTACCTATTGCCACATCTATTTCCAATGCCAGGAACGTTTACTTTCCTCCCTGTGAGCAGGTTTGGATATACTTTCTTTCTGGAAATATATCAAAGTCAGTCTCTAGCCTGCGGTCTAGAGTGCAGAAGAGTTTAGTCATAGCTTGGTCCAACTTCTGAACAACGATAGTAAGCTTATGATTTCTGAAATGTTTACGTTAGCCCTAGCCATGCTGTTTACTGCAATTGTTGACACTAACACTGTTTGGTCCAGATGAGAGAACAAGATCAGCAACTGAGATTGTTTTGTTTGTAAGCTCTACTTGCAGATGTCCTCAAACTAATGAAAGCCAGAGTGTATTTCTTTCTCTGATCACATGATCAGAAAGCCAAGGTTGTTGGGGACATCCAGGAAAGCTTTGTTTTTCAAGGTTAACAAGCTATTGAGAGAAATAACTTGCCTGAGAGGATTTAGAGGTATCTTGCTTTCTTTGGTATATTTCTGAAGCCCCTCATAAGCCTTGTTTGTATAACCGAGTGCTGTATTTTAGTAGCGTCTGCTTTGCTATTACTTTTTAAACGTCAAGGATGCGAATTGTTTTTGGTATGTAAAGCAAGCATCAAATTCAAGTAGCTTTCAATCAGCTAAAAAGCTGCTTTATTTTCACAACAAGTTTGGCTTTGTAGACATAGTTTTGGAGCATACACTGCCTGGTCTTAGAAAAATGCGTAGAAAGAACCTTGTTTTATTTTTCCTTTTGTTTTCGTTTGTTTAATATTATACTAAAGGACAAATTGGGCCAACTAAAGAAAGAGAAAAAGAGGCAAGTTAAGAGAGGGGTGATTTTAATTAACTCTTTTTTAAAGCTGCCGAAATCTGCCCCTTGGATTGGCAAGACTTTCCCATTAGAACCAGACAAACCCTGAAAAATCGTGAACTTTTACTTTAGTTTTTTTAAAAAGTAGCTTCTTTGGCAAGAAAAGAATGATCTTTTACAAGGTTTCTCACATTGCCCTTGAGAAGCAGGGATAGTTTTAGACCTTTACTTGAAGAAAAATATTTAAAGATACTGGTAGATTGCATGGGCTTTATTTCACGATAGAAAACAATAACACAATGGGAATGCTATGCATACAATAAAAACAGTTTTAACTTGTACATCACTGAAGCTGTGTGCTTCGCAACAGGATGATAATGCAGCAAAGGAATATGGACAGCAGTTTGCGGTTTGCTATAATAGTATTTGAAATGCAACTGTTTAAAGATTTTGTTCTAATCTACTAAACTTGGATCTTTGACTATTCGAAGTCTGCAAAACACCACTTTAATTCTTTTTATCATAGTATTATTAAAGAATATGCATAGATAATCTTTTGCTTAGAACTCTATTTTATAGATCTAGCCATTAAGTGTATTAAGCTTAGTTTTTGTATGTGTTTCCCAAGCAAATGTCTTCATTTAAGAGAAATTTTATGAGTAATGGTGAGAGCTAACATTTGTTAAGTACTCATTACATGACAGGAAGAGTTCTAGGTACTTTGCATGTGGCAAAGACTGGCTAATTTTCTCCCATCCTGTTTCCTCTTCTTGACAATCCAAGTAGTACATTTCCATCCTCATTTGTAATTAGATGTGGACATGTGAGTTAGTTCTTGCTAATGGAATAACAGTGATGTGTACCACTTCTAGGCCTAATCCATAAACTTTCCCACGTGAGATGCTTCTGTTCTTTCCTTTTCTGCTTGCGTGATGCAGACAACACAACAATCTTACAAGTGATGTGTTGAAAAGGGTGGGGTTACGAGATGCAAAAGAGCCTTGATTCCAATATCCCTTCTTGGAACATAGCCCCCTGACAATCAGGAATACCCAGTAGGATTGTATGTGTGTGGGACATACATTTTTGTCATGTTGGAGTCATATATTTAGGCATTTATTCATTGTAATAGCTAACATTACTTTAATAGATATATATTGTTTAATCCTTTAGCTTTTTGAGAAAAGAATATTTTGCCCATTCTATGGCTCCTAGAAATTTTAAAAAATAATGCCTAAGTGGAACATAGTTCCTATATGGAAGGGCTTGGACTGGATCTATGTTCTTTTTTTTTTTTTGTAGATGCCTCTTTCTCTGATTGTAGTTGTTAGTAAAAGATAAGACAATTCTGTAAGCTCCGAACCTAATAGTCTGCACTACATAGCTAAACCTTTTAGAATTGAAAAATGCCATTTGCATACTAGGCTTTCAATAAATTAATGTATTCAACAAACTTTGCTGTTAATTTTCAGGTTTCACTCATCAAAATTTCATGCAGATAATTGGAAAAGTGTTTTCAAAGAAAATTGAGATTTATTTGTTATATAACGCTCAAATACCTTAGAGTAAAAAAGAGTTAAAAGAAATTATATTACCAGGTTGTCATTATATGAAGGTTCATAATCGACATTATCAAATAACACAGTAGTGTGCCCTTTTTCAAATCACTGTTTTTTTTCTTTTTGGCTAAATTGATTATTTAAAACCTATTATGAGCAACCACTTTTATTACTACTTAATGTTTTACTGAAGTTATTTTCACTGAACTATTTCATGGTTTCAGTCATAGGAAATCTTTATAGTCATTTTATGTCTGATGATGTCTGTAGTTTTAGATCCATGTGTTTCATTGTCATTCAAGAGACTGTGGGCTTCCTCATATCTATCAAGGGATAGCACTGTTAACTGCATCATGAAGTTTGGATCATTGGAAAAGATGTTTTGAACTATTGCCATAATATATGCACAGTCAAGTTAATAAGCAAAGTAAATACATCACAGGATAATATGGCTTTAAATGTAGAGGTGTTGCTTGCTTGCTTACTTGCTTATTAATTAATTAATTAATTAATTAATTTAAAAAGAAGACAAAAGAACCAGTATTTGAAGTCTTGGACGTTAATCAAGTACACGCCCAATGAGAAAAAGCCTACTGGTTAGTGGAAAAACTTAAACATCAGTTCAATCTAAAAAAGCATTCTCAAGATCCAAAACAAGAAGTGCAAGAAAAAAATGAGGAAGCTCACAATTTGTATAACAAAATACTTGAAATACCAGAGGAAATACACTTTTGCTATTGTTTTATAAAATAACATATTTTTTCATGGTTAATAACTAAGTATAACATTCCATGCTAAGGACCAAAGTCCTTCATTTTCTTGTTGAAATGTTGGAATGGTTTTTCATAATAAAAAATGAAAATGAAAACTACTTCTCAGTAACAGAATGATGAGTTTGTTTCACTGAAGAGTGAGTGTTGTTTGGCAGTTTTCTCTTTATCTCGCTAAAGGCTCCCTGCTAATTTTTAGCATTGCTTGTTACTCTTGACCTCATCACTCTAGGAGTAGTGTCTAGTTTATGGGCCAAACTTCCTAGAGGAACACCAGGTCCTACTCTTTTTTGCATATAAAGTTCCATTTAGTCCTGGCAATGCAGGGCTTTCTGGTTCAAAGAGAAGAGTCGTATAAGACTTCTTGGACACCAAATAACTCTTACAAAACAACATTTTGATGAATTAAGTGTAAATGAATCAGAAACATATGGATTAAATTTCCTTTGAAATATGCATGCCTTTTCCGAATTAAGGGGGAAAACGTTTGGCAAAATGTATTTTGCTGAACCCAAAACACTAGAATAAAGCTCAGAGTTTTTCCTAGACCCCCAAATTATGCTGGAATCTCTTTTCTTTTAAAATTAATTCATGTTTATGCTTAATACTGTTTCTCTTTTTTTAAATTTGAAAATGGCTTTACTCTGACCTCTAATTACTTCCCTAAATTTGTGCTTTCTTTTGTTCTTGATAAAACCCCTGATTCTCAGAAGTATGCACACAACTTTATGTTTATGTGTCATCAAACTTTCAGCAGAAGTACACTCTGCTTCTCTTTCAATTTTAATAATAGTGCAATCTTAATTTTACATCTTATTCAAACTTAAAGATACTATGTAAGTTGCCTAGATTTTTCCCCACTCTGCAGTCACTTGGACAAGGCATAAATCACAGGACTTTTTGAAGATGCAGAGGAAAGAGACATCAGGATCCAATTTTGCAGAGATAAATATAATGACAGCCAGTGAGGAAGCTTGTCATTTGGTGAAAGTAGTTCTGCACCGATTCTGCTTCTATAAAGAGTATGTCCACTCCTTTTTCCACCATCCTCATTATGCCATAGTGATAGAGGAGGAAATGAGCACAGTTGGCTTTTGCTGTTTCAGTATCCTTTTTCCATCTTAGATTTAATTTACTTCTTTGGGTAGGCTTTTGCTAAGAGGGGACAGAAGAGTCAATGCTTACAGAATTAACTGCTGTGCATATTGGCAGTTAAGATTCTCCGATTCTTTCACCTGAGCTTTAGATAAGTATTGCAAGACTTCTGACCTCTCCAGTTACTCTAAATACTTATTCTTTTCTTCATTAAACTGTAAGCAAACAAGTCTTCTTCATTTTCTCACTTAAACCAAACTTTTCCTTCTTTAGGCCTTGGCACATGCTGTTTCTCTGAGCTTGGAGCACTCCTCTACTTTCCATCTCTCAGCCGCTCTCATGGCTAATCTAACTCAGCTTTCAAGTGACATTTGAAATGTCACCACTCCAGAGAGTTCTTTCCTGAACAGTCTATCTTGAATTAGGTTCCTCTCTCTTCCAAAGCTTTTCGTTTCCTTTAAAGCATTTAAAATCACAATTTGTAATTATTTTATTTATGCGTTTGTTCACCTGTTTTCTATCTATTTCTTAAAGTCAAGGACTGTATTTTCCTTGTTTATGAATTTTCATCTCAGTGCCTAGCAAAGTGCCTGGCACACAGAAGGTATTGAATAAGTGTTTGTTGCATGTGTGAATAAAAGATTGAGGCATTAGGTACTCTGATCCTTCTCCTTCAGAGTTGTGACATGCAATTTCTGTAGCAAACTTGTTACAGAAATAGAATAAGTACTGGATAGAATGGGTTGAGCAGGTTTGCTGGGACATTACTAGTTTGTATCTGTTGTCTTGGTTTAATTTTTAATAGTAGTTGCCTTCACTTTCAGCAGTGTCCTGGTTTGGATGATTAATTATATGGTTACTCCAGTTATCTAGTATTCTGAATCATATTTACTTCTTTTATGTAAAGATAGTGTTCCCTGCAATTGCATATGGTGCTTTGTTTGGATATACCCAAGAAGAACATATGTCTGTGTCCATCTGTGATCTCAAAGGCACTATACTGTCCAGAGAGGGTAAAGAATATTGGTTCATCATATGCAGCCAGAATGAGAGATGGATTCAAAAAAAGACAATGAAGTTGTGTATTGTCTGGTTTCTGAGCAGACATAGAGCAGTGATCTCAAGTAGACTTTTGATATGAATATAAGCATAGACAAATTGTGATTGAAAAAAAAGTAAGAATATACCTACAGCCAACTCCTGTGCACGTAGTTTCTGGAAATTTGTAGGCTAACTGTTCAAATTCACCTCTAGCAGTTGTGATTTGATTCCTCCCAGGTGGAAAATATATCCTTTCTAACCCAGTAGTGAGTGCCAAGTAAACTTAGTGTCCTAGTGCCGCCAAATGGGACCTCCTGGGAGAAGGGGAGAGGTTGGCTAGAACTGGAGCACTGGACACCAGATGGCTCCCCTAAACACAGGGCTTCTGCTACAAACATTTTAACCCTATATATATGTTTTATCAATGACAACAGAATGGTTACAGAAATTAGTTGCTATAGAGTAAGACAATAGTGGGTGAGACTATTGGAAAATGAATTGTATTGGAGAAAGAAGAAGCAACCTATAAATGAGCTTTTCTGTTCATCCTGAAGTGTTTGGTCCACTTCGCTTCTGTGAGCACATAGTTAACAAAGCAATTCTCGCATTAAAAAATCAGCAAATGCTCTTTTGTAAAAAAATAGAAATATGAGTGACTTTTAAATCATAAGTGTAGGTGGCTTAAAAATGACTCAGGTATGTGCTTCATGCCTGTGTTTTGACTCTCTGACCTTTGCATGAGCAGGAAGAGGAAGTACCAGTCTTGTCGATATAAGGTAAAAGATGTCCTCACACATGGTTAATGTCAGAGGCTTCACCAGCCAGCATTTGAATTGTGAATATTGCAGTTCTAGAAAGAGAGGAATGAAAATAATGAATGAGGAAGACAGAGGAAGATCATAAGTTATGCCTACACAGTTTGTGGCAATGAAAATCAGTGGAGTTTAGCTCAGGACAGGGGTATGTGCAGGGTATAACTGCAGGTAGTCATTAAAAAAACCACAAAAACAAATTGAGATTGATGATTCATGCAGGGAAAGGAAAGTCATCATGATATGCACCATTTTAGTTACTGAGGTAATAAAGATGTAAAGGACTTTTTTTTTTTTTTTCTAGTAATCGAGGGGCTGATAAGCTACTTCAGTAAGAGACATACATGTAAAAAGTTAAATAGATAATGTATATCGTGTATAGAGAAAACATGCTGCAGGACCTCAGAGGGTAGATTCAGAATGTTTGGTTACCAGAAACTAAGAGAAAAGATCTGTGGTGAAGTACTCAGAGGTTAGGTTGGTAACATGGGGCCAAATTGTGAAGAACCTTCTTTGACTGAGATGAACCTTCTTTAACTTGAGCAGAGTGGGAATGGAGAAGAAGGAGATTAGCCTGAGAGATATTTTTCCATCATTTGAACAACCCAGAAGTAAATTCAAGTTCAAAATATGAACAAGTCTAAAATAGCTGTTCTGTTTTTGAAAAATCCCAGTGCAAATACTTGTAAAATGTGGGAAAGTTTTTTTTATCTCAACACCTTTCCAACTTTTTCAAAGATGCAACAAATATTCTAAACTATGTAAGTTTCTAATTTATTTTCATGTAATGCTTTCATTTTATGGATTTATAATTGCCAGACAATTTTAAGAGAATTGCTTCTTTTCTTAAGGGCCATATCAGGTATTTGCAAGCTCCTATTTGATTAGTACTTCCTAATGTGTGTTCCATTGAACATTACTTGTGTGGCATGTTATGGGTGTTAGGAGGAAAAGAGGTTCATGATCAAATTATTTTGGTAAGATCTGAAATAAACAAAGTCGAACAGATTTATTTTTTGAAAGAGTTATCAGCAACTTTAATGTGTTAATTTACTTTGTAATTTTAAGAATCAAATGCAAGATGCAGAGTTCCTAGCACTTTTTAAAAAAAATTAAACTTACTTTTTTAGAGCAATTTTAGGTTCACAGAAAAATTTAGGGGAAGGTACAGAGATTTCCCATATACTCCTTGCCCCACCCCAACATGCATAGCCTCCCCATGATCAGTACCCCCACCAGGTGATACATTTTTTGCAATTGATGAACCTGCATTGACACATTACAACCACCCGAAGTTGATAGTTTACATTATGGTTCACTCTTGGTGTCATATATTCTGTGGGTTTAGACAAATGTGTTCTGACATATACTCATCATTATGGTATCATACAGAGTATTTTCACTGCTCTAAAAATCCTTTATGCTTTACTTATTCATCCTTCCTCCACACCCTCGAGCAACCACTGATCTTTTTACTGTTTCCATAGTTTTACCTTTTTCAGAATGTCATATAGTTAGACTCATACAATATGTTTTTTGATCTACTATGACAATCTCTTTCAATTGGTGCATTTAGACTATTTATGTGTAAGATGATTATTGATAAAGTTAGATTAATATTTACTACATTTATTATTTTTTTCTGTTTGTTGCTCTTGTTCTGTTTTTGCCTTGTATTCTTTTTCTGCCTTTTGTGGTTTTAATTGAGCATTGTATGATTTTATTTTCTCTCCTTTCAGTTAAACTTTTTTTTTTCTTTTTACTTTTTTTAAGTGGTTGCCTTAGAATTTGCAATATATGTTTATAGCTAATCTTAGTCCATTATACCACTTCACGGGTAGCAAGAGTACTTCATAATAACAAAATAATCCTTATTCTTCCCTCCTATCCTTGTATTACTACTGTCACGCATTTCACTTATGTATGAGCATACATATGTAAGCATGCACAAGCATGCATAATTCAAATACATTGTTAGTATTATTACTTTAAACAAATTGTTGTCTGTTAGATAATTAAGAGTAAGAAAAATAATAGTTTATTTACCTTCACGTATTCCTTTTTGACATTTTTCCTTTATGTAGATCCAAATTTCTGACCTATGTTATTTTTCCTTCTTTCTAAAAAAATACTTTTAACATTTCTTGAAGGCAAATCTACTGGGAATACATTGGCTCAATTTTTGTTTGAAAAAGTTTTTATTTTCCTTCACTTTTGAAGGATAACTTTGCAGAGTATAGAATTTTAGGTTCGTGACTTTTTTCTGTCAACCCTTTAAATACTTCCCTTCACTCTCTTCTTGCTTGCATGGACTATGGAGAAGTCAGATGTGATTCTTATCTTCATTTTCTTAGGAAAAATGTTGTTTTTCCTCTGGTTTCTTTTAGGATTTTTAAAAAATTATTTTTGATTTTCTGTAGTTTGAAAATGATACACTATGAGTATGTTTGTTTGTTTGTTTGTTTTGCATTTATCCTGCTTCATAATCTCTGAGCTTCTTGGATCTATGTTTTGATGTATGACATGAATTTGGGGAAATTCATAGTCCTTATTGTCTCAAATATTTTTTTGTTTCTTTTTCTCTTCTCCTGGTATTCTCATTACATGTATGTTGTACCTTTTAGAGTTTTCCCACAGTCTTTGGATATTCTGTTTTTTGTTTGCTTGTTTGCTTTTTATTCTTTCTTTATTTTTTTTGTTTTTGCTTTTTGGTTTTGAAGGATCCTATTGATACATTCTCTAGCTGAGAGATTCTTTTCTCAGCTCTGTGCAGTCTACTACAGAACTCACCAGAAGCATTCTTCATTTCTGTTACAGTGTTTTTTAACTCTAACATTTCCTTTTGGTTTTCAGGATTTCCATCTCTCTGCTTACATTGCCTATCTGTTCTTTTATGCTATCTACTTTATTGATTAGGGCATTTAGCATATGAATCATAGTTGTTTTAAATTCATGATCTGGTAATTCCAACATCCCTGCCATGCCTGTTTCTAATGTTTGCCCCTTCTCTTCAAATTGTGTTTTTGCCTTTTGATATGCCTTGTGATTTTTCCTTGATAGCCAGACATGATGTACCAGGTAAAAGGAACTGCTGTAAATAGGTCTTTAGTAATGTGGTGAAGTATGGTGGGAGGGAAAGCTTTCTGTAGTTCTATTACTAGGTGATAGAACTTTTTAGTGATCCTATACCACTTCACAAGTGTTTCTCAGTTTTTTTTCCTTTCTCCCTTAGGTGAGACAGAATGGCAAAGTGAGCTGGAGTTGGACATTTCCTTTCTCCCATTTGGAAGGCTAGAGAAAGCTGAAGTAGGGTATTTCCCTTTTCCCAGGTCAGGTGAGCTCTGATAATACCCCAGCTGTGGTTAATAATGGCTCTGGTTAACTAGCTTCCCTGTGGGCAGGCCCTATTAAGAAGAGCAGAGTTCTTTGATGTATTTCAGAATGGTTCCTTTTCTTCTCTCCTGCTGGAAGCACAAAGGGATTTTTCTCTGATATGAACTGTAGGGAGCCGGTTGAGTTCCTGGAGGTAAATCTCACAATATTTGGGGTGCCTCTCCATGACCGGGTATCTCTAAAGTTTTTAAATCTTAGAATTGCCCACACCGAGCCTCTAGCATTTCATCAATTATAGTTCAGGTTTTCCTTTCCCAGCACTGGTTCCCATGGAGGTTCCTGCTTGCAAATCTCTGCTCTGGTAAGTTGTGACTTTCTGTATTTGCCTGTCTGTCTATCCAGTCTTGGGGCCAGTTGGCTTGCTCTGTCTTCTTTTCTCTTTTGAAGAGTTGTTTTTCATTCTGTTCAGCTTTTTACTTGCTGCTAAGATGGATTGGTAACTTCTAAGCTTTTTACATGCAGAACCGGGAACATTTTTAGCACTTTTTTAAAAGCAGAGGGGTGAAAATGGGATTGGGCAATGGGAACTCTCAGAGTGTGGGGCAGATTTGACAAAGTCTCTGCCAGCCCTATGGATACTGGGGAGCATGGATTGTCCATCAGAGGAGTCCTTGGTTGGTCAGCCATGGCTGGGCCTTTGTGCCAGTCACTGGCTGGTGACACCCTGAGAGGATTGTGACTTTCTAAAAGTTTTATAATTTTAACTTTAGCCTTTGCATTTAGTCTTTGATCCATTTTGAGTTAGCCTTTGTTTATGTTGGGAGGTAAGGTAAAGATTGCGAATCTTTATTTTGCATATGGATACTGAATTGTTCCAATACTATTCGTTGAGAGATTCCTATCTATCATCTATCTATCTATCTATCTATCTATCTATCTATCTATCTATCTATCTATCTATCTATCTATCATCTATCTATGTGTCTGTCTGTCTGTCTGTCTGTCTCTCTATATATCTGTGTGAACTTGCCATTTGTAATGTTGATTGCAACCCTGGTTTCTCTGGTGGTTAAGTACCCTCCACTGGCCTCGACTGCATCAGAGCCCCCAATATCTCCATTGCTATCAATGAACCAAATTCTACTATGGTGTCTCTTCTCATAAACTCTGATCTGTATAGGAAACTCACTATGAATTTCTTAATAATGATGATGCCCCTCTCAGCAGTGTATTTCTGATGGCTTTGGTGAATGGTGTGCACTCTGGGCTTTCTCATGGCCTAGAATACTTGGATAGGTTGTCTGGCTTTACATAATATAGCCATGCCAGTATGCCTGATTCCGTAAACCTTTTATTCCTTTTCTATACCATCTGCTATGGCAATTTGAGCATTTCAACCTTGCTCAGCATGAGTCATCAGTTTCTTTAGGTTTCTAGGAGCCATCCTAGCCGCTAATTTTACAGCATCTACTCAGGCCCTTTCCAGAGCATTAAACCTATACTCTGAGACAATGTCCTCTTGTCAATTAACACTTAAATACAGGTTTATGGCACAGTCTCCTTGGTCAAGCATCCTTAAAATCAGTCAGTAGGAATTATCTCAGGCTCTGCTAATACATACTGGCTAATTCTTGCACATCTTTTAGAGTATAACTCCTTTTTCTTTCTTATCAGGTTCAGCTTGCCTTGGCTGGATTATTGCTATTGGTGACCTGGCAGATCCTAAGCTCCTGTTGCTTAGTAGAGCAGGGGCTTCTGCGGGTCATTCCTATATGGGGGAAGGACTAAATCTTAATAGGGAGGGTTAAGGTACATTTGCAGGTTCTGAACTTAAGAGTAGTCTAGGAAAACATTCTTCATTCCAAGGGCTTTCATTTCATGTGTCAGGGTCCCAGTTTTTCCTATCCAGGGATCAAATTGACATAATAGACCTAAGTCAACTGAACATTCAATCTTTAAAATTAGGAGACTCTTACTATTAGATCTTGACTTTGGTCTTTAGCTTTTCCTGCTCTCATACTTTAGGAAAAAAAAAGGAACAAAGGCTTTTTTTATAAGCTGCCAAAGAGGCCCTATGGACTTCCCATTTCATTTTCAGTTGTTTAACTGTCCTCAGCTTATCATAATTCCTTATAGGGGTTGTAATTTAATAACTACCAGACATTTCCATTGACCTTATATTCTTTGTTTCCCTATAGTTTTCAAACCCTTGACTCACATCACATTGGCCAGAGAGCTCTTCTCCACAGGTACACTTCCCTAAGTTTTAGCCATTGGGCTCTATGAAGGACCTACCTGTGACATGTGCACCACCTGGAATGGGCCCTTATTGCCAGCCAGGCAGTAAGTTACTGATACTTCATTTTACTGCCTGCTTTCTTAGACCACTGTCTACTATGTTACTTAGATTCTCTAAGAAGCAGATGATGAACCAGCGTTGAGATGCAAAAGATTTATTGGGGATTAACACTTGTGAAAGAGAAAAAGACAAAATAAAATTGGGCAGTGGGAAATAGGATTGCAATGCAGATCTGACAAATCTCTCAGCTCAATGGGAAACCTGAAGCAAAGAGTGCTGGTTTTAGATGAGTCTTCTATTACGTATTAAGCGGAGGGGCCCTTACTATGGTCTTGCTCAGTCATTGGCTGATGCCACCTTGCAAAGGTCATGACCTGTACACAACAGTTAAGGCAGATATAAAGGAGTTGATGTGCCTAACGGGGGCAGATAACTGCAGCCTTTAGCTCTGGATAAAGAGTTCCATTTTGAGAGGGAGTCTGAGTGTCACATCTCTATGTCTCCAGTAGGATGTCTTGAAGGTCTAGTGTTCTACGGGACACACTTCCATTCTGGATTCAAGAAATTCTAATTCTATTCTGCTAATTATAACGTAGTAAAACAGTTTAGTCATGGGAAAGCATAATTATTGATGAATCTTAATATAACCGAGCAATATTTATATAATTGCACAAGTTCAGTTACAACTTGATTCTTTATGTTTACATTAAACTTCTATTTCCTATTCAGATTTTATGAGTCAAGAATCTTAGGCTTATTCGTGACTTTTGAAGATCCCCAAGTGGATTTTTTTTAACAGTGGTGTTTTTTTAACTGAACTTTGTCTTTTCCTCTTTAAGTATGGGAGTAATTCTCTGCATTTTTTCTTTTCCTCTTATCTCTGTCTTTGCAGAGAGAAATTACAATTGCTCACTAATGGTTGTGGAGTTCTGGTCATGTTCCATGGTTTCTCACCAGGGATCCTCTGGAGGAGAGTGTAGGAAGATGGGAATTCCCTCCCACTCCCACTGGGAGCCTGCGGGGGGACTTCCTCCTGACCTCATTCTTTCAGCAGACATTCCTGAATGTTTTGCTTCCCTAGTTTACCCCCTTCTAATGAAGAGCTTATTTAAAACTAATTTATATTTAATATACAGTTTCTTCAATAGAATGTTAAGCTTTGCAAATTTCATTTATTTTTTTTAAACACAGAGTTACTTTTAAATTAATTATGACTTTTTTCTGGAAAAAACGCATTTAAAAATTAGTATTATAGGTTTTAGATTTCTTTTATTAAAAATTATTATTTTTGAACCTTTGAATTAATGACATCCTTGTGTCCAGAAAAGGGTTCCACAAGAAAATAGGGAACAATTCTGAATCTGGGCAGTGGTTAGAAAGAAGAATGGAAATAAATACAAATTATAACATTTTGTTTTTCTCCTTGCACATGGATGTTTTCCAAGACAATAAAAATAATGACTTTATAGCCAAGGGCAGAGTTTGATACCAAGCTGGAAATGGAGAATATTAAAGGGATGTTGTGTGTGTGTGCGTGTGTGTGTGTATGTGTGTGCATTTATGTGTGTGTATGAAGACTTTTACTTTTAAACCTGCATTTTAGAACTCATCAGAGAGTATTGTAGCATTGGATTAGGTTATCGCAATTACTAGTATATCCTCTTGCTTTCAATAAACATCATTCATGTCAAAACAATTATTGTCCCACTTTTCAATTGCTTTTAAAATGATTTGGAGCAAAATCCATATTTTTCACGCAACTCTACTAAAAAATCTAATAAATATTTCCTTGTGTCACAGTTAAGGAAAATAAAAAAACATTAAAATCTGTAACAAATAATTGAAGAAATAGGGTTTGTAATCATAAATTCCAAGTTTTTATTTTTCCAAATTATCACACTGCCTTTTATAATTCTCATTATATATTCAATACATTGTTTTCCCCTAAATCTTAAGTATATGGTGGAAGTTATTAACTAACTAGTGATGGATTGGTAGAGAAATGCGTATATAACTTCTGTTTTAAAAAAGACTTTATTTGACTTATTTAGAATTTGTTTAAAAATCACAAAGTTAATATAAATTCTAACTCTAACTCTTACCTTAACACAGTTCTTAATATGTTGTTGAAACTATTTTTAATCACCTAGTCTATCTCATAAGTATTGACATTTAGGTGTATAAAACATGATTTACTTTTCCTACACTTAGAGAGAATTCTGTAATTCAGGTCTCTCTCTTTACTAGGTCTTAGAGAAAGGGGAAAAGTCATCATAAGAATTCATAGCTTTCATTGTTATCAGTTTTCCATTTACCAAGGAAAACTATCATGCTCTTCTTAGCATCCTATTACTTTAATGCTGATTTCTCAAAGCAACTATGGAGACTGTTGTTTCTGAAGTTGTGTGGGAACACATAATCTCCTAGGATATGAAAGAAAGTGAGTAAGCATTTTTTCATAATTGCATCCCCCTTTTTATAAAAATAATGTGTGCTGTAGTAACTTATGTTCTAGAGAGCTCTTGGTTAATATTTGATGAATAAATAGATTACTAATGATCAATTTCTCTCTCCACATTTTTCCAGAATTTAGGACAAAACACAGATAACTTTTTCAAACACCTCTGGCCTAGAGGTATATACTGGCGTGTTAATTTCCTTATCATTTTATTTAAAAGAAATGCAGGATTTGGGGCAAGGTAGTGAAGGCTTCTACTTGTTAGTACTTTTTCTACTTTTTCTTGCCAGGATGTGTGAGGTATTTCATGAGTTATTTTATCATTAAACTAAAGACCAAGGGGATGTATATCTTCTTTGAAAATGTCATGTCTAAAATTTTGCGTGAGTGGTAAGAGTATTTCTGATGCCTAATTTGTAGCTGAACTTTGATGAATCACACAATTCATAGCTTTTCACCTTTGGTAGCTAAGGACCTTGTTAATTTTATGTATAACTGTATATCTGGGGCTACCTGGTTTCTAGGAAAAATAAATACAATGTGTAAGAGAATGGAACTTTGGAGTTTAATCTGTAATTTTTTAAATAATTCTATAATTTGGGGATGAAGCTAATTTAAGTGTAAGCCATGTTCAAATAATCATTTTTTGAAAAAGCCTATTATCCCTAGTTAGTACTTAATAATGAATAAGACTATATCAGAAACAATAAATTTAAATGTCTCTGGGATGGTGCAGCTGCAAGGTTTTAAATGACTGTAGCAAAAGTGTATTTTTAGAAACCATCTTTTTTTTCAATGAAACACGAATGTAGTTTTTGTACAAATTATCATTGCCTAATAAAAGACAAATGATTCAACTCTATATATTTGTGAAGTGGTAATTGATAAACTTTTACTATAATCTCAGACGTACTGGAAAATAGAAAATCAAAGGTTTTATAAGACCCAGTAATAAATAGAATTTTATATGATTAATAGTATGTGTGATATATGTTTAAATTAAAACTTTGAAATAAAGATTAACTATTAATAGTTTTACTTGATGATATTTAAGATGACTACATAATTTTGCTTACTGTCTTAGGTGCCAATATGTTCATTATTTTAACTTGAACCATAATAAATACAAAACACTTTGGATTTATCTTCTCGTATCATTTAAAATATCTCAAAGCATATTTTATTTTGTGATTTATAATTTTTTTCTCCTCAATATAAAATTGATTGTATAATTCAGTTTACATAAAACATGTTGCCTTTATTCAAAAACATTTTCTAATCTCTTTTTCTGCTTAGTAAGTTCTCTGTGTAAATATTTATGAGTTTGCCCTTTAAAACAAAACAAAAAAGAACTTTTAAAATTCAAAGCAAAACATAACAAAAGAAACAAATTAGGAAAGTATTTTTTTCTTGGCAAGAGATCTTTTTGTGAATATTTGGCTTTGGACACTATTGAAAGTTGCGACATTTTATTCTTCTGGGGCAAGGGCTTCCCTCTTCCTTCCTCCAAAGTAATTCTGAGTGCTGGTTCTGCTCTCTGTTTATTTTTATGCAATGATGACAGCACATCCTTATTGACCGATTATTGACAAAAAACATTTTTAGGTAAACAGTGACAGTTGTGCTAGCAAATTTGTTTCCATTTTGTAAATTTAATCTACTATGGCAGTCTTTCTTTGGTACTATCTTCCAAATTTCTCATGTCTTTTACTTTATCCCTTTCCCAAAGTGTAAATTACTATAGTGCCTGAGAGCTTTGATTGTTATCCTTTTATGACATGTGTTTATTCCATCAAATGCCAGAAGACAGGAATTCTTAGCTACTATTCACTTAGCCCATTAACTTTCCAACTCCTAATTCTCATCTAACTTGATATTCCCAGTATCTTTTTATACATGACACTGCAACATACTGTTGCCTTTTGGAAAAATTGATTTAATCTACATCTCTGCTGAATCAATCTTTTCGTAAGAAATTATTTGGAGTTTTATTCACATGTTTAGTCATGTTGGCTTTTTGAAGATGTATGAAATGCATGCTCTGGGGTAAAGGGATTGACTAAAAAGCAAAGACCACACGAAACATTTTGATTTTTACATTGTGCTTGTATAGATTACCATGAAAGTCCAAAAACTAGTTATGTTGTTGACTAAGACCAATTCTTTTGGAGACGGGAACCTTAAAACTATTATGATGCCCTAAGAGTAATATATAAGCATTTGCCATTTATAAAAGACTTTCAACTTCATGAAGAAAGTGCCCTGCCGATGGACTTATTAAGCATTAGAACAGCTTTAGGAAGAAGACTATCCTGTAAGTGTTATTTAAAAACATGGGATTTTCACCTTTCTGAAACTCTTTGAGAGGACACAAAAATAGAGGCTAAAAAAGTTAGAGGTTTGCCATGTTTTTACCTATTGATAGTATATAGAAAATGAATATTACTGTAACCATTTTGAGCACTCTCAAATCATTGGGCATTAAATGTGGATTTTTTTCTTTTTTTATTATCACTGTACTCTCTCCAGTCTCCCTACATTTTCTGTTATGTGGTAGACCCCTTTAATGACATCCCAGTTTGATTCTAAAGTTTCACTTACTTTCAGGACCTGAAATATTACAGATTCTCTTATTCCTATCTTATTTACTTTAAAGCTTCCTTCTCCCACTACACCTCACAGTCCCCCTCTGCACAGGCTGAACTGTGGGCTTAAAGTGCATGTGCTTCTTTGTTACAATATGCACCCTGCTCCCATACCCTGCCCTACCTCTTTCCTAGCTTATCCCTCTGGTGCTCATGATGGCGGAGGAAAGGGGCAGCGTTCTCTTTACAGGATTTTACTTGGTAATATCTTCTTTTTTTGGTGTGTCATGGTTGCTCTTTGGCTTTCCATCAGGCTGCTTGATGTGAATGGATGGTGCCCTCTGGTTCCACTGACAAGGGACTTAGTCTTGAGGGAATTTGTAGACTAGTGATCTTCAGTTATGTCTTCCCACCAACCCCTACCTACTGGTTTTGATTCAAGGACCTCTTTCCTGCCTTCAAAGTAGCTTATTGAGCTTCAGGATTTCACAATCTGATTTACCCTCTAGGGCCTCAAGGCTGTGATATGAACATAAGCCAGCCATGTGTCCTTTATCAGTGTTGGAAGTAGTAACTTTTTTCCCTAATAGTGTGCTATATCTGCTGTAATGTCTGCATTATTTAACTTGGAAAAGATACCAATCACCACTTTACCCCTTTAGTACTCTAAGATAAGGTAGGCACTGGTGAAGAGAATAGCTTTATATGAGAAATTAATCACTTTGAGAAAAGTACAGGAAAGGCAGTTAAATGTTCATTCCAATATATTCCCTCACTCCCCTTTTCTCTCAGTTTTTTGTCTGATGATCTTTATTTCTAGTTGAGCACTGCTCCCCAGAACATTCCCAGGTTTCTTCCTCCCCCACCCCCACCCTGTTGAATTCTGCTCTTGCCAGATCTCTACAAGGTAGACAAGATCAGTTCTAAGTAAGTAGAGTCTATAAAAGTGGCCACAGATTTTTTATTAGCTCATCTAAGCCAAAATAGTCTGTATGTAGTATCTAAGCTTAAGTTTGCAAAGATTTAAGATTAGGAAAATATTACTAAATATGTATATCAGTAGGTGTTGTCAATGATGTGGGACTCGTGGAGGATGCAGTTGTCTTTATTTACTTTAACATTTTTTCCTCCCCTGAGTAAAAGCTTTAGAGATGATTGAATCTCCAGTCAAGTCTATATAAATTCTATCCAATTGGAGGCAAGTTGTATTAACTACTCAAAATACATGAGGTTTTCTATATGGAGGATACATTTTCCTCCCTATTTGTTTAGTTACCTGTGGCAAAAGGGCAAGAAAACAAAAGCTGGATGACTTAAGGCTAGAATTCACAAACCCTAGTGTAGAGAAATACTCTATCTGGAGGTATCAGGTAGCATAGGCATATCCACGGGGTTCAATGAACAAATCTGTGGAAGTCCAGCACTAGGAGGCTAAGCAGAAAGAATTAAAGGCAGGGTCTTTATCCAGAAGTAGGATGGGAATATGGCCAATCTTAAAAGTCATCATGTGGTAGGAAGAGCGCCACCATCTGTCAGGGGAGGCTAGCCCTAGAGAAGAAGGTTTAAATAGACTACGAAGGAGTCAGTTTTATAGGAGGACCTAGGGTAACAGGCACTGAAGTCACCAGGGGAGGAAAATCAAAGCCAAAGTGAAGTGGGCTGAGTGAGTGAGGAGTACTGGCTCTGGGCCTATACATACACCAGGGTGAGTGTTGGTCATGATGCTTCCTCTGTCTGGTGGATAGGAATAAAGAGAACTTAGAATGGCTAACCAGTTCAAGTCTTTGTATGTGATCTAATTCCCAGACTGACTGGTATCATGGACTCTGGGTGGTAACATTTTTTCCTGTCCTTTCACAATGGCCCTCAATTGAATTAGGCCTGAGCTTGCAGGTGAGCTCATGGGGATATCTGAATGAGAAGTACTAGGGAAGGCAAGAGTGGGAAAACAGTAGTTGTGCTAAGATGATGGAATTCTCTCCTTATGTTTCGGTTTCAGGGAATATAATTTCAGTGTAAAAGAGTTCACAAATGTCTGAAATTGACCGAAGAGGTGAAACTATTTGGCTATAGAGTATAAGCTTAAATATTATTCCTTTAGGGGAAGGCAAAATTTAGATAGACACTCCTGGATAAGTTTCTGAAAAGTGTTAGAGGACAATGGAGGATCAATAACTTAAGGCAATTAGTCTGGTAGGAGGTCCTGCCATACAATATAGTTAAAAAAAAAAAGTGATAATACTTTATTATCTAGTTATTGGCAGGTAAGGTCTGGAATGTGCAAACTATGAATATACATAAGTGTATTCCTTAGTGACCATTTTAGCTTGCTTTTATTTTTTATTTTTTTGTCTCTAGTTGATGAATTTTTGGCTCTACATTTAGAGGTTAGAAAAATTTCCACACAACTCAGTAGTATCAGTGTTCGTCTGTGCTGTGAGATTCACTGGTACAATGAAATTTAATGTCTCCTTATATATTTTGTTAACTATTTAGATAACATATACTTAGAGTGTCATCAGTATTAGTTTTAGTTATTCAAAGTAAAGTATGAGGAAACTAAAGGAAGCTACTTCAACTTGAGCAATTTTTTTTAAAGAAAAAATAATAATGTTTGAGTATGGGAATAAAAACATTTTTTAGAGTGTCCTGTCTGAAGAACTAAGACTTTTGGATTTAGAAGTGACAAATTGTTCTACTGATAAGCATATTTTGTTTGTTTTTAAAGAAATAAGTATATATACACATCAAAACACTATTTCTGTGTTTTTGGAAAAATTATTGGTTTAGTTGAATTTCCCTACTTTTTTAAAAAAAATCTTGTAAATTTGTAGGTTTTAATTATTTTAGGAGGTTTGCAACACCACCAGTTTCATGCCATTATTTGAATAAAGTCTTTCCCCGCTATAGATCCTATTTTATTTCCTATTTACTGCACTGGGCTGTGAAAATGGCTTAAAACCTACAGGTCCATTTGATTGTTTTTATCCACCTAAATCAGAGTCATTTGTAAGACCATCAAACAAAGATTTAAGTCAGCTAATCCTGAGTCCCTAGTTGTGATGACTTTCAAGTTTTAGAACATTACATTAAATGCTGAAAATAAAAGAAGGCCAATGTATGTTTGCCATGAAGTCTATTAAGGACAGACTAGAATTAAATTCATCATTTTCTTAAGCAATAATTATTTTCTAAATTTATTTGTTTTCCCTTGGAAACTTTATTTTATTAAATTTATTGAAGTGACATTGGTGAATAAAATTTATAGGTTTCAAGTCTACAATTCTATAATACATCATCTGTACATTGTGTTGTGTGTTCAACATCCAAAGTCAAATCTCTTTCTGTCACCATATATTTGACTTCCTTTACCCTTTTCTACCTCCCCCCATTCCCCCTTCCCTTTGGTAATTACCATACTGTTGTCTGTGTTTGAGGTTTTGTTTGTTTGCCTTGTCTGTTTGTTGCTTTCAGTTTTACATCCCACACATACATGAAATCATATGGTTCTTGTTTTTTTCTGTCTGACTTATTTTGCTTAGTATATTCTCAAGGTCCATCTATGTTGTTGCAAATGGTAGTATTTCATCTTTTCACATCTTATGGCTGAGTAGTATTCCATTGTATATATGGACCACAACTTCTTTATCCAGTCATCTACCAAAGGACACTTAGGTTGTTTCCATGTTTTGGCCACCATGAATAATGCTGCAATAAACATAGTGGTACATATATCATTATGAATAAATGTTTTCAAAATTTTCAGGTAGATACTCAGAAGAGGGATTGCTGAATCATATGGTAACTCTATTCTTTTTTTTTAAATTAAGTTTATTGGCATAACATTGGTTAATACAATTATATAATTTTCAGGTCTACATTATAATTTGACATCTGTATATTCTATTGTGTGTTTACCACCCAAAGTCCAGTTTTCTTTAGCTGTAGCTTTATTCTAAATTTTTGAGGAGCCTCCATATTGTTTTCCATAGTGGCTGTACCAGTTTACATTTCCATCATCAGTGTATGAGGGTTCCTTTTTCTTCACAACCTCTTCAACACTTGTTATTACTTATGTTGATAATAACCATTCCAACAGGTGTGAGGCGATATGTCACTGTGATTTTGATTTGCATTTCCCTAATAGCTAGTGAAGTTGAGCATCTTTTCATATATCTATTGGCCATTTGTATGTCTTCTTGGAAGAAGTGTCCACATCCTCTGCCCATTTTTTAGTTGGATTGTTTTTTTGTTTGTTTGATTTTGAGTTATATGAATCCTTTATATATTTTGGATATTAATCCTTTACTGGAAGTGTTGTTTATGAATATCTTCACCCCTTCAGTTGGTTGCCTTTTGTTTTGTTGATGGTTTCTTTTGCTGTGCAGAAGTTTTTAAATTTGACATAGTCTCTTCCTTTTGCTTTTACTTTCCTTGCCTTTGAGGTCAAATTCATAAAATCCTCTCTAAGACCAAGGTCCTTAAGTTTAGTACCTATGTTTTCTTCTATGTATTTTATTGTTTCAAGTCTTATATTTAGGTCTTTGATCCATTTTGAGTTAATTTTTGTATATGGTAACAAATAACAGTTTAGTTTCATTCTTTTGAATGCGTCTTTTCAAATTTCCTATCACCATTTATTGAAAAGGCTTTCTTTTTTCTATTGTATGTTTTTGGCTCCTTTGTTGAAAATTATTTGCCTAAGTATATGTGGGTTTATTTCTTGGCCCTTAATTCTGTCCCATTGGTCTGTGTGTCTGTATTTCTACCAAATATCATGCTGTTTTGATTATTGTTGCTTTGTAGTATAATTTGAAGTCAGGGAGCTTGATGCTTCTGGCTTTGTTCTTTTTTTCTCAGAATTACTTTGGCTATTTGCGGTCTTTTGTGGTTCCATACAAATCGGCTGATATTTTATTCTTTTTTTTTTTTTTTTTTGAAGAATGCCATTGGGATTTTGATGGAGATTGCATTAAATCTACATATTGCTTTGAGTAATATGGACATTTTAACTATTTTGATTCTTCCAATCCATGAACATGGACTATCTTTCCATTTCTTTGTGTCTTCTTCAATTTAATAACGTCTTGTAGTTTTCAGTATATAGATTCTTCATAGCCTTTAAATTTATTCCTAGGTATTTTATTATTTCTCTTGCAAATGCAAAAGGAATTTTTTTCATTTCTTTTTCTGAAAATTTGTTGTTAGTATATAGGAATGCAATGGATTTTTGTACATTGAGTTTTGTATCCTGCCACTTTGATGTATTTATTTATTGTTTCTGATAGGTTTTTTTTTTTTTAATTTTTTTTTGGTGGAGTCTAGGATTTTCTATGTAAAGAATCATGTTGTCTGTAAAAAGAGATATTTTACTCGTTTATTCCTAATTTAGATGCCTTTTATTGCTCTCTCTTGCCTGATCGCTTTGGCTAGGACTTCCAAAACTATGTCGAATAACAGTCATGAGAGTGGATACTTTGTCTTGTTACTAATTTTAGAGGAAATACTTCCAGTTTTTCACCATTGAGTATATTAGCTGAAGATTTGTTGTATAAGGCTTTTATTATGTTGAGGTACTTTCCTTTTGTACCCATTTTATTGAGTGTTTTAATCATAAATGGATGCTGTATCTTATCAGATGCTTTTTCTGCATCTATTGATATGATCACATGAATTTTACCATTTATTTTGTTAATATGGTATATGATATTGATAAATTTGCATCAATCGAACCATCTTTGTGCCCCTGGAATGAACTCCACTTGATTGCGACGTATTATATTTTTAATGTATTGTTGTATTTGATTTACTATTATTTTGTTTAAAATTTTTGCATCTGTATTCATCAGAAATATTAGTCTGTAGTTTTTTTTGTGTGTTATTTTTGCCAGGTTTTGCTATCAGGGTAAAGTTGACCTCATAAAATGAATTAGGAAGTATTGCCTCTTTAATTTTTTGGAAGAGTTTGAGAAGGATAGGTATTAAATCTTTTTTGAATCTTTGGTAGAATTCCCTATTGAAGCCATCTGGTCTGGGACTTTTACTTTTTGGGAGATTTTTGATGATTGTTTCAGTTTCCTTACTGTTGATTAGTCTATTTAGATTTTCTACTTCTCCATGATTTAACTAGGAAGGTTGTATGTTTCTAAGAACTTGTCCATTTCTTCTAGATTATTGAATCTGGTGACATTTAGTCTTTCATAGTATTCTTGTATGGTCTTTTGTATTTCTGTGGAGTCCATCATAACTTCTCTTTCATCTCTGATTTTGTTTGAGTCTTCTCCTTTTCCTTAGTAAGTCTAGCCAGAGGTTTTTCAATTTTATTAATCTCTTTAAAAAACCAGCTCTTAGTTGCATTATTTTATTTTCTATTTTCTTTTTGTTCTCTATTTCATTCAATTCTGGTCTAATTTTTTTCTTTCTGTTTACTTAGGGTTTCATTTTTGCTACATTTTCTAGTTCTTTAAAACGTAGTATTAGGTTATTTTAGATTTTACTTGTTTCTTGAGATAGGCCTGCAATGATATATAAACTTCCCTCTTATTACTGCTTTTGCTGTATCCCAAGTTTTGATATATTGTATTGTCATTCTTGTTTGTCTCTGTGTACCCTTTGATCTCTCCTTTCATTTCTTCTTTTACCCAGCCATTATTTAGTAGCATGTTTTTTATCTCCACATATTTGTTGTTTTTCCTGCTTTCTTTTTGCAGTTGATTTCCAATTTCAAAGCATTGTGGTTAGAGAATATGATTGGTATGATTTCAGTCTTCTTAAATTTGTTGAGGCTAATTTTGTTCCCCAATGTATGACCTATCCTTGAGAATGTTTCATGTGCACTAAAGAAGAATGTATAATCTGATGTTCTGGGATGAAAGGCTTTATAAATGTTGATTATGTCCGTTTGGTATAATGTATCATTTAAGGCCAATATTTCCTTATTGATTTTATGTTTAGTTGGTCTAGACATAGCTGTCAATGGAGTATTTAGGATCCTTACTATAATTATGTTTTTATCGGTTTCTCCCTTTAGTTCTGTTAGTAGTTACCTTACATATTTTGGTGCTCCCTTATTGGTGCAAGTGTATTGATAAGTGTTATGTCTTCTTGATGTATTGTCCTCTTTATCATAATAAAATGTTCATCTTTGTCTCTTTTAACTTTTTTTAAATCTTGAAATCTATTTCATTAGATATAAATACAACTACATCTGCTTTTCTCTGGATGCCATTTTCCACCCTTTCACTTTGAGTCTATATTTGTTCTTGCAGCTAGGATGTGTCTCTTGAAGGTAGCATATGGTTTGGGTTTTTTTTTTTTTTTTTGGATCCAGTTCACTACTCTGTGTCTTTTTATTGGTGAGTTCAGTTCATTTACATTCAGGGTGATTATTGATATATGGCTATTTCCTAGTCATTTTACCTTTGTTTTCTGGTAGTTTTTGTCTCGATTTCTTTTCCCTTGTGTTTCTGTCTTATAGTTTGGCGGTATTCTATGATTTCTTTTGTTTTCTGTTTTTTTTATGTTGTGTGTCTCAGGCCTAGAATTTTTTTTGTCTGTGGTTACTATCAGGTTTATGTAAAAGGAAGTTTTATATATACAATAGTCCTTTTTCTTCTGAATATATCTTATCTCCTCTCCATTCCACTCTGAAAATTCAGACCTGTACCCTCTCCCCTTTTATAATTTTGTTGTCACAAATTATCTCTATTTATGCTGTGACTTCATTTCCAAATTGCAGTATCTATTTTCTTCCCTCTCTTTTAAAAATATTTTTACCTCCTTTAAACTTTGTTATATTTAAGTGTATAATGACCTATTCTGAATAAGGGCTGTAATTTCTTGCTTCTGTCTGCGATTCCCTTACTTATAGTTTTGTATCTTTTTGTCTTTTTGTTTCAGGTATAATAATTCCCTTTTCTATTTCCTGTAGTACAGTTTTTTTGTGGTGGTAAATTCCTTCGGCTTCTGTATGTCTGGAAATTGTTTATTTCTCCTTCATATCTAAAGGGTAACTTTGCTGGATATATTATTCTTGGCTGGTAATTTCTCTCTTTCAGTACTTTGAATATTTGATTCTACTCTCTCCTTCTTTCAGGGTTTCTGATTAAAAATTCGATGATAATCTAATGGGATTTCTTTTATAAGTGACTGTCTTCCCTGGCTGCCTTGAGAATTATTTCTTTGTCATTAATTTTGACAGTTTTAATATAAAGTGCCTTGGGGAAGGCCATTTTGGATTGATAAGTAGGTGTTCTGTTTGTTTCTTGGATTCAAAGATCCAGCTTTTTCCATAGGTTTGGGAAGTTCTTGCTGACTATTAGTTTGAATAGGCTCTCTTGTTTCCTCCTCTCTTCTCCTTCTGGTATACCCATTATTCTTATAGTGCTCTTCCTAATGGAGTCAGATTGTTTTTGCAGAGTGACTTCTTCCTTCCTTCCTTCCTTCCTCCCTCTCTCCCTCCCTCCCTTCCTCCCCTTTCCTTCTCTTTTCTTTCTTTCTTTCTTTCTCTTTCTTTCTTTCTTTCTTTCTTTCTTTCTTTCTTTCTTTCTTTCTTTCTTTCTTTCTTTCTTTCTTTCTTTCTTTCTTTCTTCCTTCCTTCCTTCCTTCCTTTCTTCTTTCCTTTTGTTCTTTTGTTCTTCTTCTTGTCTCTTTCTTCTTCCATATGTGTCATTTCTAGATTTCTACTATCTTTAATATCACTAATTCTTTTCTCCCTTTGGTCAGTTCTATATCCTAAGTTCACTAGTTTGTTCTTCATTTCTTCTGAGTTCTTCACCTCCAGATTTTTTTTTTAAGTTTCAGTTGCTTTGGTGAAATACTCCTTTTGTTTATTGATTTTATTTCTGAGTTTTCAAAACTGCCTATCTGAGTTTTCTTGTATCTCATCGAGTTTTTTCAGAACTATAATCTTGAATTCTGTGTCATTTAAATCACCTAATTCCATGGCTTTAAGTTTATTTTCTGGAGAGTCTTCATTTTCTTTCTCAGTTGCCTAGTTACCTTGGTTATTCATAGTATTTGATGGGTTATTTCTCTTCCTAGGCATTTATGGGAATGAAGTCTGCTTTTTTTTTAAAGAGTGATACCTCTATTGAGTAGGTTGATAAGAAGAGGTCCTTCTTTTGTTTTCCAGTAAATGGTACTGAAGTGCAAGTTTTTATTTTCTCTTACCCTGCTCTGGCTTCTTGAAAATCTGTGAGGTGGTACAAAATGTCCTGTATTTCCTGTGGAGGTGGGTGTCTCCTCTATGACCAGGTCTCCTTGGTCTTAGGACACCATCCCTTGTGGAAGAATGTTGTAGACAATTGGGTTCTCAGTCCATGAAATCTCATTGGTGTCCCGTGCAACCAGATGCTATTGGCAGTGCTGCACTGCCTTAGGTGTCCCAGATGCCCCTACTGAAGTCAGCCTAGGTGGGTTGGGGCTGGGTGGGCTGGGAGAGGCCTGCTAGTGCATTTTTGGCTTTTTTCTCCTCCCAGTATGGCAACTGCAAGACTTCAACTGCCTCACCTCTGTATCTCTTTCCTGTCACTGGGATTAGCCGCAGTGAGTATCTGCCACTCAGGGAGGATGATCCTGTCTCTGAAGTTCTCAGGGCTGCAGATAGTATGCTTTGTAACCTGACACTCACTGCTACAGCTTCTTCTGGGGCCCACTGCTACCTCTGGGAGGGTCAGGGGAGGCAGCCCGGCTCTGTGGCTTTGTTTTCTGTCTGGCAATGGTGGCTGCTAGATCACACCTGTCGTACCTTTGTGTTCTGTCTCAGCCCTAGTCACTGGATTCAGCTGTAGTATGTTCTGACCACTCAGGCAGATATCTCAGGGCTACAGTGAGTGTACCTGTGACCTGATTTGTCCCCTCTCCCGAGATCCTGCAATGAGTTTCAGGCTATGTCTGTGGCACCTGTCTCTGCTCTTCTCCCTTCTCTCCTCCCTGTTTGCTCTGATTTACCCACTTTCAGATGTTTTTATGCATGGATCTCTCAGACTTGTGTGCTGAGCAGTAAATCCTTTGTTGAATTATAGCTTTTCAACTTGTCAAGGCTAGAGACCAGGGGGACCTCTCTTGCCACCATGCTTTTGACATCATTCTATTTTCTAAATTTAAAGAATAATTTTTATACCAACATAATTCGTGAAACATCTACATACAATCTCCTTAGTAGAGGGTGGCTTATATATAAGAAAATATGATTGTCCTTTTAAGGAAGGAATTATTTAATTCTTTCAAATCACATAATTTTTTGACACATGACCTTTCTGATTTTCATAGTTCTCAAGCATTTATTTCATCTGTATTTTTGGTCATTTTTTTAGAAAGGCGATGCCTTGAATTTGCGGTTTAAAGGAGACATTTCTCTTCCTCACCTCCAGATTTTTCTATTTAAAATTTCTCTTAAAGTATGTTATCTGCTTCAAAAATTGACTCAAATTATTTGTTATAAAAAATAATTCCCCAATACTGAACTTAGCTTTTGGACTAAAGTTATAAAAGAAAACAATAATGCTTTCCATATTTTTGGTTACATGTAGAACTTCATCTTGGGCTATTTTATCCTTGTTTTGAAATGGGTAATGAGGAATAAATTCCAGGTGAAACACTAAGGAATTACTTGGTTATCCATGCCATTTATTTAAAATGACTGAGTTCATATCAGGAAAATATACTAGATGCTTTTGATTTGGACACTATAATTCCAACATTAAAATTAAGTCTTCGTACAAAATCTTCCTGACCTAAAAAGCTTTCTGGAAACTTCGTGAGGAAAAAATAATAAAATTACTACTATTTATTAAATGCTTATCATGTGTGATCATTAAACTCATTTCTTACAAGTAATTCTTTTATTTATTACAATATCTCTTTGAGGTAGTTCTTATAATACCTCATTTTATAGAAGAAGAAACAGACCCAGAATGATAAGTTGTTTGAGCTAAGTGGTATGGTTAGAAATTAAATAATTTCTTATTCCAGAAACTTAAGCTTTTTGCTTATAAAGTCCCTTTTCCCTTCCTTCTGGTCTTGTGATTTTTTTCTTAAAAATTCATCTACATGTCAATCAATAAAGAGACTATGCTTATTCTCTATTGCTGCTATAGAAAATTGCCACAAAGTTAATGGCTTAAGAAACACAAATATATTATCCCGGAAGTCCAACATGGATTTCATGGGCTAAAGTCAACATATCAGCATAACCGTATTCCTTTCTGGGTGCTCTAGGACAGAATTCCATTTCCGTGAACTTTCTAGCTTCTAGAGGCCACCCACATTTCTTGGTTCATGCCCTCTCTTTCCATCGTAATGACCAGCTATGTTGCATCTCTATGACTGTTCTGTAGTCACATTTCTCTGATCACAGCTGAGAAAGTGTTCTCTGCCTTTAAGAATCCATGCGATTAGTTTGGGGCTACCCAGATAATCTAAAATAATCTTTTCATTGCAAGGTCCTTATTGAAATCACATCAGCACCGTTTCTTTTACCATATAGGGTAACTTATTCACAACTTCTGGGGATTAGGATATAGACATCTTTGAGGTCTATCACACTGCTTACTACACTATAGGAATCTGTTAAAACAAATAGTTTTGAAAAACACTGATTTAAGCTATAGCCAAAATAAAGGAAAAATAAGTTAAGCACCAGAGTAATCTCAATAATATTGATATCTCTGAATGACTTTTTGCTGGCAATCAATTTCTTTAGCCCTAGACCTCTATGTATATATATATAAATAATTCATTCCGAGTCTAATGTTTTCCTTATTTTTGTTATAATTACTTAAAAATTACTTTATTGAAATATAATTTGCATCTAATAAAACTCATTCATTGTCATTGTACAATTAAATGCATTCGTCACATTGTTTTTTATATTTAAACATTTTAAAATTTAATTTAACTAAATATACACACAGAAAAGGGAGCATATCATAAGTGTAGAGTTTGATGAATTTTCACACACTGAACTCATTTGTTTAACAGTAATTGGGTATAATTTACATACAATAAAATTAAGCAATTTAAATTTTGACAAATGTATACAATCATCTAACTACCAAGACAATCATGATATAGAACATTTTTGTCATTCCAAAAGTTTCCTTGTGCCACTTTGCAGTCAATCCCCATTCCTTACCGAAAGCCCTTGAAACCACCGATCTGATTTCTATCACTATGTTTTTGCCTTTTCTTGAACTTCATAGATAATTACTGTATAATTATGCAGGCTTTCGTGTTTAGCTTCTTTAATTTAGCATAATGCTTTTAAGACTCATCCATTTTGTTGCCTATATCAGCAGTAGATATACCATAATTTGGTTATTTCTTTTCCAGTTGAGGAACATTTGGGTTGATTCTTTCTATTATGAACATTCCTATGAAAATTGTTGTGTGGACATAGGTTTTTATTTTTCTCGAGTAAATACATGAGCAGAATTGTTCAGTTCTATGGCAAGTGTATTTTTAATTTATAAGAAGCTGCCAAACTGTCTTCCACAGTGGCTATACTATTTTGCATTATCACCAACTGTATCCGAGTTTCAGTTGCTTTCTCCATCCCATCCTTAATAATATTCAGCATTATCAGTCTTCTTAATTTTAGTTATTCCAATGGGTGTATAGTATCTGATTGTGGTTTTGATTTTTATTGTCCTAATGATGAATAGTCGTGTATATTTTTAAATGTACTTGCTTATCATCAGCATGCCTTTTTGGCAAATTCTTATTTTAAATTTTATGTCCAGTTTTTTTTTTTTTTATTAGTTGATATGTCTTCTTCAGTTGAAAAGATTTCTTCAATATTCTGGATACAAGTCTATTGTTAGATATTTTGCAAATATTTTCTCCTAGACAGTGACTTTCTTTTCATTTTTGAGATAGTATCTTTGAAGAGTAAAAGTTTTAATTTTGATGTTTCAATTTATCACTTTTCTTTGAAGACTCGTTTTTAACATTTGCCAGAGTACATTTATCTAGAACAGCCTTTAGTTGAAGTTTAATTTGGCCCCATTCAGAGGTAAGAATTTTGTGTGTGTGTGTGTGTGTGTGTGTGTGTCTGTTGACTTGTCTTCAAATTCAATAATCCAGTTTTCTGTTGTTTCCAGTCTGATGTTGAGTCTATTTAATGCATTTTTAAAGCTCAGATACTGTATTTTGTCTTCTTAGAATGTCCGGAAAGACACAACGCTATTGAAATTCTGTATTCTTTATCCATTTTGCCTATTCTTTCTCTCCTTCTTTAAATATATTAATCATAGTTCTTTTGAATTTCTCATCTGTTAACTCCATTACTTGAATCAATTTTGTTTCTTATTCTATTTATTTTATCTCTCAATTATTGAACTTTTTTTCTTTCTGATTCTTTTAACATATTTGATAACTTTTGATTGTATAACTAATATTGTATATATGTTGTAGATGCTTTAAATTATATTATCTTCTACAGAATGCTAAATTTTGTTTAGGCAAAGAGTAAAATTACTCACAGATCACCTTTATTTTGCTCAGGTAGTTTTAAGCTTTATGAGAGAAAGTCTGTTTCCGTTTTCCTCATAACCTTTACACCTAGAGAGAGAATTTTATTTCACATCTTAGGAGGTAGCATTTATGGGATCTCCAATGGATGCTATAGGTCTCTAACTCCTGGACCTGAACTCCTTGCCTTAGAAATCTCTGTTGTACTTTCCAGCCACCTGGTGGCTGTTCTTGATTAGGTTTCCAAAGCTTTGCTCTTCATATGTGCATTTTAGAAGTTGACTAAGGACCTGAGGAGGAAATTTTACGCAAATTATTAAAGCTCTATCTCTATAGTTTTCAGCCACTTCAAACTCAGCTCTTTTGGCTATCTTAAATTCATATCTTTGTCTCTCCTGTCCAACAAGACTATTGTCTTTACTTAGGCTCTATTTCCCTAAGCTGTGGTTTGGAAAATGCCCCCAGGAAGAAATCTGGGGTTTATGTGACATTTAATTTGTTTGCTTATTTTCTCTCAAAGACTATAGCCCTGCATTGGCTGCTGTCCAATGCCTGCAAACAGTTGTTATATATGTTTTGTCTAGATTTTATACTGTTTATAGCAAGAAGTTAAGTCCAATAATAGCTACTCTATCATGGATGAAACTAGAACATGCCCATGTTATTTCTTTTTAGTTCTGTTTGTACCATCTCCTACTTCAGAACACCTTTGTTCTACCATTTCAATGATCAGAATCTAATAAATTTCTTTTTGTCTCCTATCATTCTTCAAACAACTGCAAATTCTTTCTCCATATCTATAGGTTTATCTTCTAAGGCTACAATTTTTGTATGTAAGAAGTATAAAAGAGATCACCTAACAAAAAGCTTCTATTACTTTAGAATAGGACTAACTTGTGTTCTAGACTTTGGATCATAGCCAGCTTTGATTTCTACTATTTCTTACTATTTCCCCTTGTTAACCTACTGGCTTCCACTGTCTCTAATTAAGTCACTGGCTTCCTGGTTCCTATGTGACTTCCCAGCTGCAGACCTTTTGGTATGAAACACTGACTGAATCTTATGCAGAAATTATCTCTTGTTAGTTTCGTACCTCACCTCTTCTGGCAGGCTTTATAATGACCACAGCTCTGATGTCAACAGAAAATAAATATTAGGTAAGAATTCATGTTACAAATTATATTGCTATCAGGATAGATATTTAAGAAAATATTTGTTTTAGTTTGAGCTGCTATCACAAAAATACCATAAATACCATAAATACCACAGAAATACCATAAACTAGATGGCTTATACAAAAAACTATCTCATAGTTCTAGAGACTAAGAAGTCTAAGATCAAGATGCTGGTATACACATTGTCTGGTGAGAGAGCTCTCTGGCTGGTTTGCAGACAGTGGCCTTTTTGCTGTGTCCTCACATGACACACAGAGATACCATCTCTCTCATGTCTCTTCTAATAAGAGCATTAATCCCATTCATGAGGGCTCCACTCTCATGACCTAATCACCTCCCAAAGGACCCTACCTCCAAATACCATCACATTGGGTTTTAGAGTTTTAACACATGAATTTTGGGAGGACACAAACACTCAGTTCATAGTGATATTTAATACGTTTTTTGGTTTTTATTATGAGCATAGAATTCTGTATATATTAGCAAATTGTATGGATGCATATTGAAAAGCCATCTAAACTACCTGATGCTATATATTTAGTAGAATATTTGAGGATGTAAAAAAATTAATGAGGAAATAAAGACTTTTTTAAAATCTAATAGTGGATAGATGAAGGAAGATGTCCATTTGCTATGTCACAGGAGAAATAAAACTAACAGGAGACATGCTAATTTAGCTACACTATCCTAAAGAACAGATTACTTGAAATAGTCAGTCATAAAGCTTGTCTATAAAAATTTTTCTATTTCATCAAATCATCATAAAGAATGTAAAATGAGAAAACATGGAACAATTTCCAAATATGAAGAATGAAAAGATTTCGGGGATGGAGAAACCAAGAATGATGAGTCAAGGATATCAATTTAGAACTTTTTATTGACTCAAAACAAATTTTACCTGCATTTACTTTGTCTTTATGTATTTTTCCACTATCTCATTATAGGAAATGATGGATTCAAACCAAATTTGGCAATGAATTTAGATTGTAGTTCTTCCGTTAACTTAAATAATAAAAAAATTTGGAGGGACAACTTTTGTCTCTCTATTGAACACTTTCAATAAAGTTGCAGAAATAAATTCTGGTTTTTTTAAAAAAACCTTTATCTTCTGAAATACAATGTAGTCATAATACTAGAATTTTACATGAAGTACAAACTCTTTTCTTACTTTATTTGATTTTGGACACATACTTGAACTTGTTAGAATTTAGGTGTATGTTTAAAGATCATGCTCTCAACAAAATTGATGCTTATTTTCTGTTTCTCTATTGTATTTATTTTATTTGTGTATTACAATGCAATAATCACATCTGTTAGCTATAGTTTCAAATGCCCTAGTAGTGTGTTCTTAGGACTATGAAAACAAAAATAAATCCCTTTAATTTGGGGAGCTATACTTTTTTTTTTTTTAACATACTGGGTTGTGGTTCAACTGAGCAGGTGTCTTTATGTTGTTAAAGACATTTTTAAAATTTGTTAATTAAAACAGTTTCCCCAGTTAGAATTTACCTACTACCACAGCCATTTCTTCTTTGTCTGTTTTATTACATTTTTAAGAAGGAATAGAAATATTTGATTTGAGGCGATATATTAATTTGCTGTAACAAAGTGCTACGAACAGGGTGGGTTAAAGAGAGAAATTAGTTCTAGAGGCTACAAGTCTGAGATCAAGGTGTCAGCAGGGTTGGTTTCTTTTGAGGGCTGTGAAAGAATGTTTCATGCATTTTTTTTAGTTTCTGGTGTTTTCTGGCAATCTTTGGCATTCTTTGGCTTTTAAAAGCATCGCCCAATATGCCGCCTGTCATATTGGATTCAAGACACTAAATAACCTCATTTTAATTTGGCTACCTCTATAAAGACTTTGAGGTACTGAGGGTTAGGACTTCAGTATATGAATTTTGGTGGAACACAGTTCAAAACATAACAGAATGAATTTTAGAATATTAATAATAATATAGACTTTTGCTGAACAGTTTTCATTCACTTTTTCAGTTAGCAGGATAACATTTTGTAAATAGAAGTAATTTTGTAATGTTGTGCCCCATCCAAAGCTCAGTACAAGAGAGCAGAGATGACACCTGTTTTCTGCTGTTTTGTTTTACAGTAGCAGGCTCTAGTAGTAACCTTCAAGTTGTTTTGTCTGCAAGATCCAAACAACATAAAGGAAGATAGATACAGATACTCAAATGCTTACTATTAAACAATGCTTATGTTTACGAGAAGTTCAAAAAGATGTAAAGATTTTTTTTTTAAAGATTGGTACTCCTGTTATAGGGATGTGAGTAGAGAAGTCTTTTCAGAGAGCAGCACAGTTTTAGACTCCATGCTTTAATGGCAGACTGGTCGAAAATGGAGAACCACTCTTTATTTATGGATATTTGACATTTTAGAGAACTGGTGACAGAAGATTATTTTTTCTTACGTAAAAATTGCCTCATTAAATGTGAACGCTTTGGTAAGTAACTTATTGTGAAATTTGCCAAACGTCTGAAAATACAACAGTTCAAAATGAGGTTGAGAGAGTAATTCTGACCAGGATGTTCTATTTTGTTGGTTTGGCTGCTTTGATTAAAACCTTCTGTGAAGCAATGGCCCTTGCGTGATAGGCCCAGACACAAATTAAGACGACGACAGTATGTTGACCTACTAAACAAAAAAAGCACAACAGCTTGGTAACTATGAACAGACACAGTTACTTCACTGCTGAGTTAAACTGCACCACCATTCCCCCACCCCCAAAGGAAAGAAAACCTGTTTCAGCAGTGGCTTCTTTTGGACATATGTAAATCCCTTCATGGAAAGTTACAAAACCCCAGGAAATCCCACCTGTGAATGATTGTAGTATTTAACCCTGAGGTTAGTTTCTATAATTCTCATTTCATGGAATGCCCCAACCCTCAGTTTTAGTGGTTAGTTTGTATAAGGCAAGCTCAAGACTGTAAGCCTGAAAAGCCACAATTTCCCAACAGGCAGGATTTCCAGTGAAACAGTGTGAAGGTGACAGGGTTAACAGGTTAAACTCATAATTCAGAGAAACCAAAAGTCTCCTCTAAGTATGTTATAGGCCATGATAACCTTGGAGTTCTTCGAATGAGTTTTCACATGTGACATATATAATTGTATATGTAATTAGTCATTAATCTGTTCCTTGTATGTGTATTCTATACTTACATTTATGTTTTAAAGCCCCAAATACCACTTTGTCTCTACATGAGACAGTACAAGTAAGTTGCTGGTATAAGGACACTGGCATTCTGAAGGTCACATGTTCGGCAACTTACTCAAGAAAAATTGGACATAATATTTTTTTCATTGTCCCTTTTTTTTTTAAAAAAACATAATTTTATATAAAACTGTTTAATCTGTCTTTGGTGGTACAGTATTTACAACAGAAAGGTTATATGTTAAATGGTTGACTTTTCAAGCAACTCAAACACCTGGTTAGCATAAATCTTTTAATAGCAATGCCACTTCATTAACTCTTTTGTTACCAAAACTTGAAAATCTCTTTTCTAAAGAGCTGGAGAATGACTGGCTGAGCGACTGGCTGTATGAACCCCAAATAGTGCACGGCCGTGAGAATTAATAAATATTGTTCATATTAGTATAAGAAACTTTATAAGGAACACAATCAAGTTGTTTCTGGGCATCAGATTATTAATCTCATTGTCAAATAGTCTGTTTAGTTTCTGACTTTATTTTCCTATTTCTAAATTCCATATTCAGGCACACTAATGATTTCCATATTGGAAGTAATTTCTTGAATACAGGAAAATAGTTTTTCCCATTACAGAAAAAAATTCAAGATTATAAAGATGGAAACACAAGGAAGAGATACACCTTGAGATATCCTCCCTACGGAAATGGTTACTCACATTTTTATTTTGTGTATAATGAACCAAAGGTATACAGAGTTAGGGTGGAATATGAATATAATTTTGTGTATAGTCTGTTATATAATGTTAATTAAATGCAATCAATGGTTGCTTTAGTCTCTTAATGATGTGTATGTACTCTCTTTTAGAGATAATCACTTTTGGTTATAAAAAGTTAAAAGGAGTGAATGTTAATTGCATTCTGATAAAGAGTTTAGTGTTGCTATGATTTTAATCAGAATTCCACTACACAAGTGTATATAAAATATACCTTTACACATACACTATCCAATTATATATAAAACTGATAGAGACTATACTGTGGTAGGATCCATAGTTTTATACAATGTTCATTCATTTACTTGTTTATTTATCCTTTATACAGACATTTAATGAATATCTACTTCGTTTCCAACATAGAGCTGAGTTCTAGAGATATCAGATACTTATCAAAGAGAGGTGGTCCAGGATACAACACAAAGAGACTATTTGAAACTATAAAACCCCTAATCAAGATGATCAAGAGAATCACCTCTTTGTGATGAATTCCCAATTTCTAGCTTAAATTTGACATCACTCCAGAGCTAAAACTCTCTCACAATTTTCCATATATGTTTTGTAAAAGCTTATTAATTAAATTAATTTATACCAGATATATTCAGAGTTTTCTCTATATCAGGTATCATAGTGGGTGTTATAATTTTTGGCCAAATGATACATTGAATATATCTTGTTAAAATTAATCAACTTCCTTGGTCAGAACTGTGCAGTTCTTTAAATTTAAGTTTGCAAAAGTTTTCAGTCCTTAAAAAATTCATGTCCTTGATCAGAAGTTTGCAGTGTAATGAGGGCTATAAACATGTAAACAGTTGCAATGTGATATGAAAAGAGCTGTGACTGCTCTGTGAGCTTATATATAAAGGATGTGGTAAACACTTCTGTCTGAGTGTATCAGAGAGGACTTTTCACAGAGGATGATTTTTGACCTGGGTTTCGATAGATGAGAAGTGATGGAAGGCACTGGTGGCAGAAGGATTGGCAAGTACAAAGGCCCAGAGGCATAGAATTAATCAGCCAGTTTAGGCAATTGTGAGTAGCTAAGTGTGACCTTAGCGAAGGTGGTATCAAAAATGGGTAGGCAGCTATACTATTTCCCCTTGACAGTCAAGGGCTCTCCAATCACACTCTAACTCAATTTTTTTTCCAGTTTACCCAGTGCTATAAAGAGCCAATAATGGCTAGGTGGTACTCTCAGTTTTTAATTCAATGGAACTTTTGTCACACTGTTTTTGATTGGAAGTATTTTTCTAAGTGTTAACATTTAAAAAAATTTAGTAAACTCTAGAGTCTCAAAGATGGAAAACATAAAAATTGTCAATGTGTCACTTGATGTAGAGAAGCATAGCTCTCACTTCTATCCCTTGGTTCCCAGACTCAAACTTGCTTGTTATGGAGAGAATAATATTGGTCCTTAGTCCAGAACATGTATCACATCCTATGATTCTATCATCTACCCTTGAAAGACCTGGTTTCCAAGCTAGAACCATAACCAAATCTTGTCCAACTAATTATTAAGAACTTGCTCTTCAAGAATTTATTTTGATGGCCCTTCGTGGCACACAACATTTTTATGCTTATTCCAAGAAAAGCACCCACATAGCATACACTAAACTTTCTTGTCAATAGTCTTGCAATATTGTTCCTTTTGTATCCTTGACTATTCAATTAAACCTTTAGCTACTAGCTAGAAATTCATGTACATCTGTTCTTCAAATTGTGTTGCTCAAAGTTCTGCCTTCTTGAGAGCCCATTTTCAGAGGCACTGTATCTTCACAGACAGCCACTTACAGCTATTGTCACAGATGCCTGGAAACTAATCTTGGGAGTGTACCTTTCAGTCAACTTATAAGGGTCACCTCATGAGATCTTAAGTGTGAGCTGAATAATGCATGGTAGTGTTGCAGGTGTGGGCACATAGGAAAGTATGAATGACCTTCCCCTAAAACCTACCTCTATCTGATTTAGTACATCTATTTGATGATAGAATGTTGTTACATGTGCCTGATTTAATGGCTGATTTAATTGTTCAGAAAAGACTGTTGGTTGTCTTCCCAAATTCATTCTCCCATTTTCTCATATTAACAGTGTTTATGTGGATACATGGTTGCTTTAACTAGAGAATATATTTCTCAGTTTCCTTTACCTATGTGTTTAAGTTCTTGCTAATGATATGTAAGTGGAAGTAATGTTTTATTTCACTAGCTTAAAAATAAATAGTCTTGGACTTCCTTTGCTGCTTTGCATTAGCTGGCATGTGTTGTTGAGCCAGTTTTTGTCTTGAAGATAAGCATATACTTTAGGAGATAGTAGAGAAACGACAGAGAGAGACTAGTCTAGAACAGAGCTACCTTTCGAATGTGGATCACTTCTAGATGCCTCTGGACATCTGGATAAGTAAAAGTAGAAGAAAAATGAGCAACTAATTTTTGGGTTCTTTTTATATCAGCTTGTACTGTGCTGTATTGAAATACCCGATTTATTCTTGCCAACTCTAATCCCTTCATCACTTAGTATATCATAGTGAGACATTCATAGTCATCAGGGCCCAACTGTACTGCAGGAGATGTTCTTAAAAGGAGACTACATAGTTAGTAAAAAAAATTACATTCTGAATATGGCAGGAATTTGCTCTGAACTTTATAGACGCTTTGCTTTGCTTTGGCTCGGGATTCGCCACATGCGGCATTTACCATCTGATCTTTACATACTTTGAGCACCATTGTTTAAATCATCTGGATTCTTTGTTGCAAGCCAGAGAATTTATTACTGGCTAAGTAAAGTTAAAAATGAATTCATTTGAAAGATATTGGATGACTCATGCAAAATCAAGGAAAAGGTAGGAGAATCAGATGTGGAAAATGGGTAGGTGAGGCAGTGGATATCAAAGCTGATATCACAGTTGTAGGAACATGCTGGTTATAGTGCTACTGTCCTCAGTCCTGTTGCTGGACACTACTGAACATTTGATACTGCCATTGACACTGAAAGCCATCACTGCGAGTCATTTTTAAAACTTTCCCAGCATCTTAGGTGTCAGCCCACATACCTCAGGCTTTACTATCTTGGTTTGCTCAGGTTGAGCTCTACCTACCAGTATCTACATCTCTTTGCTTGAGAATTTTCTCTGAATCTACAATGACTGCTCAATTTCCATGTGGTAGGCTGAAAGTACTGGTGAATTAATATCTCTTAGCCCTCAACCAGTAACTGATGGGAACTGGTGTATAAATACACAGATTTCTCCTCCCCATAGGTAGAATTACTCTGCGTTTATTTTATACCATTTGCCCAAGGAAATTAGCTCTGATCACCTCACAGTGGTAGCTGGGTTGATAACTCCTCCATCATTGATTGTCTTTCCTTCTTTTGTTTCACCTTTCCTCTCTGCTACTGGTGTTCTTGCATTTTCCAAATAAACTATTGGCTCTTAAATCCTTATCTCAGAGGCTGTTTCTAGGGGAACACAACATAAGATAGAACCAGTCACTCAAAATTCAAATCCCAGGTGAGAATTTTTACCTGACTGAACCCAGGACAGATTTGAAAAGTGCGTGTGGTGGGCGAAATATGGGGATATTTGGTTTCCATAGCGTGAAATGGGTCCTTGCCTCTTTCTATGACTCATAAAATGGAGAAGTCTTCAAAATTTGGAAGGGGCTTGGATGCTAGGGATTAGAACTACTACCTATTTCAAACCTCATTTTTTTTTCCAGACTATATTGCAATATCCTTCTAATTGGTTTACCTTTTCCCTTAAAATTGAAGGAGAGAGAAAGGGAAGGTTGAAGTATGGAGAAAGGAGCCCCCAAAATTAGATAAATAATCACAACACCCAGTGCTAGCCTTTTCGGCCAAACACTGCCTTACCACTCTGTGATTTCAATTCAATCACCTTAACTAAATATAAGAAACCCTTTCCTTTGAGCAGTTTTCAAAGTAAGTATTAGACCACTAATATTTTTTTACTCCACTTTTGTCAAACAGCAAATTTCACAGCTTGGACAAATATGGCAAGTTTTTGAGAAATTTTTTAGAATTTTATATGCCAAAAAAGTCTTAGGAAATGTAGCGTTTGAACAAATAATAGATAAAAATGCTCTGAAGCCAAATTTTATTTTCTCAAAAATGGATTAATGGATTTTAATATGTCACAATAAGCCTAATGTTTCTCCATCATTCATCCACTTATTTGTCTTTATCTTTAATCATTTTTATTGCTCTGTTAATTTTTATTTGTCTTAAGGCAGTATCGGTATGATGTATGCGCAACTGTATTGCATTCCTACCAGGAAAGGGTGGCACCTTCTGACTGCCCCATTATTTCCCATCAGTGTCAAAACAAATGTTCTCTCAATTCACCTCTTCTTCTTCTTTGAGGGGAGAAAAAAACTTATGCTGCTATAGCTAACTCCTTAAGCTAACACTAGACTAAGATGGATAACTAGGTGGCATTATAGGAAGCAGACTTCACTGATCCCTGTTAGGAATATGCCCCCAAGAAAATTGCTTGTGGGAGGCCTCACAATATGTGGGAGTTTCTAGCACCTCAAAAAATCACTTCCAGAACTTTATTTAGGCACCATCTTTCACCTGGTATTTATCTAAAACTGTTCCCTTCAGAAAAAGCAAGGCATTAAGGAAGGATGGGATTGGGAAGAGCATACAGAGAGCCACATGTGGGATGTGTGTGTTTGGTGTTTGTTTTGAACCAGAACGATTCAGGGACTGTAGTAAGTCTTATTTGTTTTGATAGTTCTCTGTGTAAAATGTTCATTCCTTCACTTATTCCTTCATTCACTCTTTTGTTTATTATACAGTGCTTGCCATGACTTACCACTGTGCTAATTACTAGAGATATAAGTAATAAAAATAATCACCAGGTTATTAAATTTGTATACTTTGCTCACACTAGAGCAAAGTGAGTAGAGTGGGTACAGTGAGAGGCAGTAGGTTTTAAGGGTGGTTTAAAATTTGTATGTGATAGAATAGAACAGTCTTATTTTACATTTTCAAACACTATTTGAACATTGTTCAAGTTGACTAATAAATATATATACCAGAACTTGAGGTGAGTAAAAAGAAATTAGAATTATTTTTCCTCATTTCTCCAAGACCTTCATCAACCCTAAGACTAATGTCTTTCAACCTTGTTTTTCTTTTGCTTTTTTATATTTTTTAATCAAAATCATTGGAGTGACAGTTAATAAAATCATATAGGTTTTAAGTGTACAATTCAATAATACATCATATGTATATTGCATCGTGTGTTCACTACCCAAAGTTAAATTTTTTTCCGTCATCACATATTTGACCCCTTTATTTACCCTTATTTACCACACTCCGTCCCCACCCCTGGTAACCACTAAGCAGTTGTCTATGTCCATGAGTCTCTGTTTTTTTTTTTTTTTTTTTTTGTCATGTTCATATGTTGCTTTTAGTTTTATATCCCACATATAAGTGAAATCATATGGTTCTCAACTTTTTCTTACTTATTTCATTTAGCATAATATCAAGCTCCATTCATGTTGTCAAAAATGACAGTATTTCATCTCTTCTTATGGCTGAGTAATATTTGTATATATGTACCACAACTTCTTTATCCAATCATCTATTAAAGGACACTTCGGTTGTTTCCTTATCTTGGCCACCATGAATAATATTGCTATCAAGGTGCATATATCTTTATGAATAAATGTTTTCAAATATTTTGGGTAAATACCCAGAAGAGGGTATTAGGTCATATGGTAATTCTATTCCTAATTTTTTGAGGAACCACCATACTGGTTTCCATAGTGGCTGTACCAATTTATATTCCCACCAGCAGTGTATAAGGGTTATTTTTCCCCCATAACCTCTCCAACACTTGATATTACTTGTTTTGTTGATGATAGCTATTCTAACAGTTCTGAAGAGGTATCTCATTGTGTCAACCTTGTTTTTCTTACAACAGTAAGAAAGAAGCAAAGGCAGGCAAGATGAAAGAAGAGGGGAAGCGGAAGTGTCACAATAGCACTCCCATTTCTATTTTGCTTCAGATGAAGGAAGACATGCATCAGGCCATGCTTTACATAATTTTGGGCAAGCTTTTGTATTAGCATGATAGGATTCAGTCTTTAATGAATGCTGCTCAAATCCTTGTGGAGATCTCTTTTTCCATTGACTTTCTTAAATATCGAACCCATGACAAGTGCCAGAGTTAATGCATAATTGCTATTAGGAATATGACTGAAGGAAGATATCCAAGTCTATTCTATTGGTTGAAGGCAATAGGTTTCCACCTGTGTGTTTTAAGAATGACTATACTCTTTGGTTAATAACAATTCCCTTTACCTACTTGTTTTTATTTTTCATTTTGAAATATTTCTCACTAATTTCTCAGATTGACTTTGTAGAACTTAGAACGGAATACATGTGAATATTTACCCTTGTACTACGCTATGGGCTCAGTGTTGGTAAGATTTTGGCAAGGTAGCTCCTGCTTACAAAACTGGTAAAAGGGTGAGAGCAATGTCATGGGTTCAGGATCATTTGTCTTTCATATGAAATGCCCCTTTGGACTCTGAGAAACTCAGAAAACTTGGGCTTTATGCAATTGAGTTTATGCATGAAGCTCAATTACTCCTTGGAGTTTGTAGAAAAATTAAGAAAAACTTGCCTCTGTGTAGAGAAAGCCATGTACCAAAGTGAATTCATTTGGAAACTTGGTAATGTGTAGTTCCCTCTGGTTGCAAAGTTTTTAAATCTATGGTACTCTATTGTTTGTTATTCTATTTGGCATATCTTTCCCCTATTATGTCTAGTTTCTTAGATACATAAAAACACGGGATAAAAACAATTCCTTCCAATCTGATTTTAACAAGTAGAAAGGCACCTGCTTTGCATGTGTTGTGCGGTAGAAAGGGGTGGGTACAAATTCTTGACTATGATTTCTGTCTCCATTTACATAACACTTAACAAATAAGAACAATCTGCATCCTCAGCTCCTCCTCTTGGGTGGTTGAGCTAATCCAGTGGTGTTGCACATTCAAATTAAACTGAACACAATAAGTTATAGATTTTAAAGTTGAGTGATGGAGTGGGGGGTATTGGGAAAGCTTTGAACTTGTCAAACTAAGGCTTGACTAGTCTTCAAAGTTTTTATTTTCTACAATACACAATTGTATATTTTGGTAAGATCTGAAAGTGACTTTGATTTCCTTGGTTGAAATACAATTTTCCCAAATATAATTTTATGATCATTATTTTATATTTTGCAATTTTACGCCTTTCCTTTTATAAATTCTACTGCCTTTTTTATTTTGAAAAAATTGAAGTGGAGGACAAATCTGGTTGAAGAATATGGGATTAATACCAATCAAATGTTCTAAGAAAACAAATCTTGATTCTTTTCCTACAAGTTACTTTAATCACTTAATTTATTGATAATCATGCTATACGTTTTATATTATTTTTAAAGAGAAGTTGGAAAATGCTGTACTTATTAAAAAAAAAGTCCTCAAATACATAATGTCTGGGGAAATTTGCTTTTTAAATCTGAGACATGTCTATCTGACTTAAGCTCAACTCATTTCTATTTCTTCTTGAATGTTACATTTAGGATTGTTAGTAGTGTTTGTTTGAATTTACAATGTGATAAAGGATTAAGACTTACCTTCCATGAGTAATTTGACTTACCTCTGCTGCACAGTGCTCCAAATCATCAGCAGCTGAGTTTTTATAAATATAAATGGACATTTTAAACCGTGAGATTTATCGATTTTTAGAAAAATAGAAATGTTTCCCATAAGTCCTATAATATTCACAAACTGAACTCTGAATAGTTCAGTCATTTGTATATTACTCTGATTCCCAGCCTCATTCATTTTTGTAATAAAAATATTTGATAGAAATTCATGCAGGGCTAGGTGTGGATTCCACAAACATAAATTTATAAAGATGCCGGGCAGGAATATAACTGGGTGGATCTGAATCAGAATAATTATTTTGTCTGTCCATTTGCTTTTAGCTGTTTTAAAATAAAGATTAGCTCTTATTAAATTATGTAGGAGCCCACAGTCTAAATTGGAAAATAATATGTGTGCTATAAAGACATAGTTATGGTTTATTTTACCAAATACACAACATGAGGATATGATGTTAGTTTAATATGAATATAAAATTTTTTCATTTTGATAAATTTCTAGATTGAACTTTTATAAAGGAAAATATGCTGTTAGGGAAATACATGGGAATGACTATTGATTGAGTTGATATATCAGGCATCTGCTATGTGCTAGGAACTGGGCAAACTGCTTTTTATATAATTCATTTTATCATCTGAATACCCTAGTGAAAATGATAGCCCATTTTATAAATACTAACTGAATCATGTGAAGTCAGATCTCTCACATGTTATTTTCTACTTCTCCATGGAAGCAAGTAGAGTGGTTCAAGGTAGGAAAATTCGAGTAGTGATAAAAAGACCAGTAGTTGATCAGAAGGATAAACACAAATAAGTAATAGAAAGCTGGTGAATCCTACAGTAGAATTTCAATTAGAGTCTCAGTGAGAGAGCTACCCACTCTCACTTCTGCTTGACCTTGAGGCTCTTTGAAGAACCAGAAAGTATTTTGATTTTTTTGATCAGTGAAGCCTTCCAGTGTTCCTGGCTGTAATCCCCAAAATCCTATTGTGCTGGCCTAGAACCTTGGGCTAGGATTTGCATCCCAGAATGGGGAAGTCAAGTCATATTTCAGGTAGTGTGTGTGCATCTTTGCCCTTCTTAGAGGGGAACTGTGAACTCACATACCCAGAGCAGGTATCGGAATAACTTGGAAACATATGTGCTGCTTTTTTTGGCATAGCTTCTTCTCCCCAAGCATATGTTGTAGTGTCTGGCCCTTACTTTTCAATATATCCTTCCAACTTACTGTTTGTTGGCTTCTTTTTGGGAAGTTCGGTTTATTTGAATTCTGCAGAAAACCAGGAACAATTTCTGGCTGCTGTTGTCTGGTAAATAATGTAATTTTTAGCATTCGCTTCACTGCATATTTCTGGCACAGTATGCAGAAAGGGCTCTTTTCTATATTGCCATATGAAGAGAACTGCCTACATTCTTTTGCCACAAGGAAAGAATCTCCACAGTGCGTTGATGTCCTTCAAATACTTCCTTCAAAATAATTTAAAGGTAATTTCGATACTGTAAAAGATCCAATAAGTGTTCAACAGTGTACACAGCTTCACTGAACTGTATATAAGGCAAAGTGATTCTGACTTTATTATTGTTTCCTATTTGCTTATGGAATCTCTACACCAGATACAAGGAGGTGTGAACGCATCATAAAAAACTCAACCAGAATTTATGACTGTATAACATGTGTATTTTTGTTTATAACATATATGGCTTTTCTGTGTAATGTGTATTGCACCATCACAGAGGAGGAATGCCTTATATGTGAAAAAAGGAGTACCATTTTTATTCTAGGAAAGGGATGATAAAAAACTGCAGTTCACTGAGTACTTATTAGTAAGCTAAGTGCTGTGTGCTTACACAGATTTTTCTTTTTTAATCTTAATTTTAAAAGCTATAAACACACATTTTAGTATCTCAATTTTATAGATTGTAAAAAAGGAACCTATGTAGGTTAAACATCTTTTCATCTCAATTTACATTGGTGATGAATGAATGTATCAGAAAATGAATCTCGTTCTATTTGTGGCAAAAGTCATAATTTTTCCATTAAACCATACTACTTCTCTCCTATATAAGTTATTCATTTATTCAAAAAAATTATTCACTTCTCATTCTATGCCAGATACTATGCTAAATTTTAAGGATAGAGAAATGATCAGTATATATTTTTGAATGATAGAAAGATGACAATTAAAAATTAATATAAAATACTATAACTATTTGAAGGAAGGAGTGATTTCTTCTCATGTAAAATACTCTGTTCAAATGTAAGAAAATTTTACAATGCAGTGAATCTTAAGTGATGGTAATGATTTGTGATGGATCACAATCCTTGCTGCACTATACTGTATGCTCTAAGTGTATTTGATATGGACTGCTATATAGTGAGGATCCAGTTTATGTTTAGAGATATTGATTTTACAGACTATGTGATGTTTTAAAAATAGAACTGTTAGGAGAGCTGGATTTGCACTTGCTGCAAGCAGGTTTGAATTTTGCTTAGGCATTTAAATAGAGGCGAGGGGTGGGAAGTGGAACTCCAGGTACTACATTAGTGGTTCTCACACTTGCACATGCCTCAGAATCTTGTAGAGGGGTTGTTAAAACAGATTTCTGGGCTCACTCCTAAAATTTTAGATTCAATAAATCTGAGATGGGACTTGAGGATTTACATTTCTAATAAGTTTCTGGCTGATACTGATGCCACTGTTCTGAGCATACACTTTGAGAACCACTGCTCTATATGAAATTATTTTCTTATTCTCCTTATACAAAATGGGCAAAAAATGAAATATTCGATCTATTCCTAGGGTCAGCTTATTCTAGCAATGACCCATTACTGCTTTGGCCTCACCTGAGCAATCTGGTGATCCATAAGGAGCTAGAGAAACTACAAGACAGATGTCAATTATCTCTGTTTATAAAATATCATGTTTTAAATTTTTTGAAAGTTTTATTTTACTGATACAACTTAGAGTTTTTTTATTTATGTGTTGGAGGCCCTTGTTAACTGAGGAAATGTAGAGAGTGAAACAACACAATTATCTCTGTTTTCTTACATCTAAGTGGTAGCCAGTTGCACTAAAAATACTTAGAGGAAGCAGACATGTTTGCAGTGATTTGGTGCACATCTGTTGTACAAAGTACATCTCATTTACTTCAAACAGAAGTGAAATCCAGAAAGAGAGACACTTTTTCATGTTGCAGAAGAGCAAATTGTGTTTTTTTTGTACCTGGCATTTAATCCAACCATCAAACTCAATGGGCATGAGTTTCTTTAACTTGAGTGAAGTGATAACTAAACATTTCACCCTCAGACTTGAGTGTTTGGTGTAACATATAAAATGCACTCAGCCGAGACCCTAATCTACATCATTCTGTAGTTTTTTCCCCCTTAATTTATGTTTAATACTTTGTTAGAAAGTTCCATTTTCATCTGATTCCACATGGATGCAATGCTTCCTGTCTCACAGCCAAAGTCAACCTTTTAAGGCCTTCAGTGATGTTGTGGGCATATAAATTTAACAAAGCAGAGAGAAGGCTGGGATCCAGGACCACCTGGATTGTGAGCAGCAGCTCTAGAACTACACAGGCTGGTCAGTATCCAGGAGAAAAAATGAGGAGTACACAGGGAAGAGCCTATGAATCTGACAACCACGAAGCTTGTGGAAATAGTATTCCTTAGAATGGAAGGCAAAAAGAGACTCAGTGTAATCAGCGTGGGTTAAACAGACCTGGGTTATATTAGTCATAGATCTTAAAAACAAAGGTTGCTTACACTGCTTGAAAAAGAGATTTCTGAAACTTTGTTTCTAGAGTTTGGCAGCCTTAGAAGGTAGAGGAGCTAGTTAACAAGACCAGAAATTTTATGCAAGCTTTTCTAAAACTGTTCAAGATTGGAATGTTGAAACAGTGTTATGGAAGAGAGCCAGTTATGAATCTAATTCAATCAAGTAGCTCTCTGAATTTATTAATCATTTTCCTCTTATGACTGTGAAAGATTATTGGTAAAGAGCTCAATTATAAAAACCCTTCTGCTTTTTGATTATATACTTATTAGATTCCCATGTGTCCCAAATTTCCAATGTGTGTCATGTGTAATAGTTTCTAAACAAAGTCTGTTATTGTTGATATAGAATATGAGACAGCAGATACATTTGATACATACTTTTAACACTTTTGAGAAAAGAACTTTCTGCAACACAGTAAAATGACAGCAACCAAAGAACAAAATTTAGGGATATAGTGGAAGTTATGTATAATTAAAAAACAATTATTTGGAGTCTACATTATTTCCTCTAAAGGGTCATTTAATTTAAAAAGTGAGAAAATGCCTTCTCTTGATTTGTGTTACTACCTCTTCCCCACCCTAATCAAGAATCTTGGGATCAAAAAAGAGAAAAAAAAGAAAACTGGAATGTTTGCTATAATATGTCCAAGGATTTGTAGGGTGTTACCAAAGGCAATGAAACTGTCAACATGGTTCCTTACAAGTTTATTATGCATCTATGCACTGGCATGTGTTGTACATTTGTTGGAAAAAGTTTTCTAATATTCATTTTCAGGGTCCCTTTGCTGTAAACAGCTGGAGAAGTCAAAACTCCATGAGCTGAACTGGACTTTTTATTGGTCACCAGGTGTCAACTACTTAAGTCTTTGTCTGCTCCTTCAACTGGTCACAGAATTAGTGTTTTAAAGATTTCCAGACTATCTTTCATTATATTTTTCTGTTTCCTTAGAATTTTCAGTAACGCCTTTTAAGATTTCACAATTTATGGTTAATAATAAAGGACGAAAGAGAATATATGAAATTTGATTTTTTGAGTATCAACTGCCGGGGTTAACTTACGTTCCCTGCTCTGTGAGTTTCATTTTCTCTACCTGTACAGTAGTCACAGAGGGAGTTGGCATCTTCCCCAGAGACAGCAGTTGTGATGAAAGATCATAGTCTTAATGAAGACCGTGAACATTTCTTTGTTCAAATATGTCTCACTCTAGGCAAAAGCATCATGTAGGGGACTTTTCTTTCAGCTGATTTTCCTTTTCTCCCCTCAGATGTATTCATACTATTTTATCGCTAAGTATTCCTTTTTATTGTCTAGGCTCATTATCTGGGTTTGCTCTAATGGACTGGTCTTAGATTTTTCATTTGGCCAATTCTGTTGGCTTCATGCTGTCCTGTTCCCCTTTGTTGCTTCACTCCTAGGACTGAAGTCCTTCTCCTGGGACTAAGATGCCATTTTCTCTTATTGATGTGCTAAGGAGGGAAGGCTGGAAGATAGGCACACTCTCACTTAGAGTGTGTTTTCTGTGAAATATAAAGTCTAGGAGGATAGAAAATCACTTTCAGCAAACACAGAGCAGAGTATAAATATGTCATAGTTGTCCAATAATATTTATTGGATAAAATTTCCTATTTGATGATCGAGATCATGCACCTTTTCTTTCTATCTAATTTAGATAGATATTTCAATCTATTCAGACAGGATGGAGAGTGCCATGGAAGTGATTTTTACGTGAGATGAGGGATGACTCTTCCATTAGACTACCTAACATCTTTTCTAATATATTTTAATGTCAGCTTGCTGACAATGTTTGAAAAGTATGCCAAGATAGAGACCTTTTTAGATTAAGGCACTTAATCCCCATTCTTAGGATGTAAGATAATGTACAATATTAACAGACACTAGAAGCAAAACAAAAGAGAACATATGAGATGCTATAGGAATGAGGAGTAGAGGGATTTTACCTCTTCTAGGGAAATGGAGAACAATCGAAGGACTTGTAGCAGGGGCATGACATGAATAGATATGCATCTTTAAAGGCTGTAGTATAGAGGCATGCCAACATATTGGTGCTCTCAGTCATAAATACTTTAATGCAAATTAATTCATAATTCTCTTGTATTTATACATATATTGAATTATAAGAGGTAGCAATTATTGGGTATTGAGAGAAGACATACCTGAATGATGGACTCTGGGATGACAAGGAGTATTACAAGATTTAAGATACGTGGAAAGAGGGAGACATAAAATGATATATTTGGGAGGAAACAAGGAAGAGAGGAAGGAAGACTAAACTAGGTGCTTCCACATATGTGTGCAAACTCATTTAATTTCCATAATTCATTTTGCAAAAGAGAGAACTAAAATTCAGAGCAGTTGAGGTCAGGAGAGGTTAATTTGACCAAGATTACATAGCAAGTGGCAGACTTGGAATTTTAATTCAGATTCTCTTTCTTGTATGTTTGATTCTCTTTCTATTTGTAAAGATACTTTTTCTAATAGAGCATCTTGTCCAAAAGAGGAAATGTGCAAGAGTGGGTAGAAGTATAGTACATCCTAAAGTATAGTGAAAAGATCGAACTTACCTTTTATTGTAATTCTACTAGAATGATATGTATCAAAAATCAAATGCTTCCATCTCAGCAGGAGATCTATATGATGTTCTCTAGTGAATGGATGTTTGTATGATTTTCAAGGTAGGAAATGATTGCCATTTCTGTGTTCTCTTCTACAGATCTTCCTACGTAACTCTAAAGTACACTGTCAATTGCTAAACCACATCCAAATTTCCATTTTGTATTCAACACGGCTTTGTCATTTCTGAATTTGTTTAAAAACTTGTTTAGTCATTTGTCATTTTCTTACCCGTTTTACAAATATTTATTGAGAGTGTAAGTTCCAGACACTGTTCAAGTTGCTGGAAAACAATACAGAAAAAATTCTTTACTGCCATTTGTTTAGTGAATTTATATATGTTGGTTTCTAAGACCTCTATACAAATCAATAATTTCAGATTGATTCAAACTTTCTATTTTTAAATTTCAAGGGCCTGTGTCTACCCTTCGCTTCTCTTCCTTTCCCCCAGTTCATTCTAGAATGTTGAGATTGATAAACAACTACATGCTGTCTATCAATACCCTAGATGTTTTAAAAATTTTGATTCTTCATAGCCTTTATTATTCCACAGAGAAGAGAAATGAAGCTATTTTTTTTCTTTTTGATTAAGTATGCTGTGGCCCTCAACCATTATTTACCCTCTGATTTCATTCTTGTTCTTCCTGATGCAATGTTGTTCCTATGTTCTTATTCTTTTTAAGCAACATTGGAGATATTTTACTGTTCTATTATGTCTTTTTATATGTGGTGGTATGTCTGCATTGGTGGCACAGATAATAGGGAATTCAAGCCAAATCTTGGCATTTAATGTAACATCTTTCTAAACTCTGTCAATTCATTTTGAGGGAGCTAATATAACAATCTCAAATGCCTACAATTTAGGTAAGAAGAGGTTAATTACTCTTAAAAGATACTTATTTTGGCCAAAATAATTTGAATTAACAGAGATGGGTGCTGGCTTGCTACAATTTCAGCCATTCTCTGTTTCTTACCTAATTATCCACACTGTAACATTTGCCTCATTATTGTCAATTAGTCCATAATCAAATTCCTACATTACATCCAGGAAGAACTGTACATATATTGAAATAATGTTGGATTGACATATTTATCTACAATACCCGACTCAATTTTTTTGGGGGGAGGGGGCGGATTGAATTATAGTTTTTGTAGAACTAGAAGGCAGCAACCATAAAAGATCTTATATTCGTTGATCAGTCAAGTTTGTGATGCAGTGGCTCCTCCAAGTGCTAGTAAGCAAGGAGGGGGTCACAAAGCTGGATAATGACTGGACTTCAGGCTGTGGGGAAAGTTCTAAATTGCTTGTTCCCATTGGTTGCCAACTGCTGCGTTGGTTGACATCACAAATGGGCAAGGGTACAAGAAAGTAAGATTACCAGAGAAGAGTATTTTAAGAGAATGATACTTGCTTGCCCTCTGCTTTTGCTGAAACATTGTGCTAATATCTTGTTGGACAGGGAATTGGGGCATATTCCTGTTTACACACTAAGAAGATGTTTACCATCCTCAAGAGCATTTAAAATGTACCTGTGTGCATTTTACAGACCAGTATATGGTGACCAGAGCTGCACATGATATTCTTACTGAGTCCAAACTATGGTTTTATACAAGAATAGGAAAATATTTTTTTCTTTTGATTTCATTTCACAAATTGCACACTCTCAATATTTTTATTTTTCTTTATGTGCCTATAGCAACATACTGGCCATGTCTCTCTGAGGAAAGCATGGCTTCGTGCTCAGGTCTTTTTTCTGATATTATAGAGTTCACTACATTTTATGCGGAGTTGAGATTTTTATTCCAGAGACATGCTATTTTAAACGCATTGTTACAGAAGTGTATCTGCTTATTTTCTGCAGATTTATATGGTTTCTCAAAATTAATTTGCAGTAAATCCCCTTGTATATACTGGGGAAGGAAGAGGAAAATGAACATAACATTTAAGAACGGAAAATTTCAGAGATGATCAAGATTCATTCCCATAAGGACTGATTATTGAATCTTTCATTTTATTAAGAGGGGATGGGGTGCTACATGAATTGAATTCAGCTTCCATGCCACTCTTCGGTATCGAAACTTGTAAGATCTCATAGAGAGTTCTGTGGCTGAATTAATGGGCCTGTCAGGGCAAGTCCTTTCCACTCCCACTGCTCTTCATGAGGCTGGATCTCAGAGGTAATACTGCTAGGGAGGGCATAGCAACTTTGTCTAGCACTTGCTCAGAGGTGGGAAAGCATCTATGACTGTGGCAGCTGTCCAGAAGGAGTTTCCCTAGGAAAACTTCTAGGGGACTGCATATGACTGATAAGCTTAGATTGTCTACCTTTACCAATATTGTTAATGGCTAGTGAGAAGCTTGCCAGTGGGAATAAGCTTGGGAGATTTTTTAGGGTTCATTTTCACAGCAGTGGGCAGTAAAAATATGTTAAAATCCCATTTAACACACTAAAGATATTTGCGTGGTTCTTTAGCTGGTATTTGCATATTTAAACTACTCTCTTCAGTTTTGGAATTAGCTGAGGTCAGTGTTCATAGCTTTTTAAAAAAAGCAATGTAATATTTTAAATTACATTGGAAAATTGAACACATCTTATTACTGTCACATTGCATACACCTCTATTCATTCAAGTTTTCAAGAATATTTCCATGTAGTTATATTCATGGAGTGTTGTCAGTAGCATATATTTCTTTCTTGGCATTCACAGAAATATTCAAAATACAGGACAAGAATTTGAGGCAGAATAACTGTATTGGAAATTTATCATAAAGGTTACAGCATACATATGTTAAACCTAAGTGTGAGACTATAGAAGTACTGAGACTTCCTGGCAATTGCTGATCCTATACATCCTTTTCCAGGCAGACATGGAGAACCCTGTGGTCAACTTGTTTTTATGTTTAGCTTGTCATTTTACCCAGGACTCCAGAATAGGAGGTGAATCTTGGAAAAGATCAAGAAATCTGTGAGTCCCATCTTACTTTATGCCACTATTGTTTCTGCTTTTCTCGTAGCTAGATCTGGCTTCTCTCTTGGAAACCATAGCTCAAACAATGGCTACAGCTTGATTAGTCTACTCTTAATCTGAAGCACAATATCCTTTTCCAAGGGATAGGAAGCCTAGTTACTTAATTATTGTGGTCTCATATTGTGATTGTTGTTTTATTTTGTCTTGAGTAACCTAGAAAAAATGAGGTAATCATCCTGGCCATCCTGGCCAGGTTGCCTCAAACAACTCCAAGAAAATTATATTTTCTCTAAGAGGAATGGGAAAACTGGAGTGGGCTCGAAGATAATGATGAGGATGGGCAGGAAACACAATATAACAAGGAAAATTAACTTAGAGAAGCAACTTGCTGCTCACTTTTATTTATTTGAATGGTTTTAATGGAGGAGAGACATAAGACTTACCTTGAGTAACTTTGGAGGAAAGAAATAGACCAAAAGGTGACAATTACAAGAAACTTGATTTGAATGCGTATAAAGAAGATATTTCTACTAGTTTGAATTGTCAAAGAATGGAAAAGAGTGTCTTGAGAGAATGGCCTTAAATGAGTGGACACCTTCACTCATGCAGAAACTGAGAAGCTGGCTGACCACTTGGCCAGATGGTGCCAAAGAAATTTGTGCATACTTGAGGTTGGACTAGATAACATCAGAGATCCTTTCAATTCCGAGGTTGTGTGAGTTGATGATTCTGATGTCAGTAACTGAAACAAGGTATTAGGGGACCTGAATATTTACTTTGTGAATGCTTAAAAAAAGACAGCGTCTTTGAATGCCTTAGAGGTTCACCTATCTGGAGCAAAATATTAGACAAAAGAATCTTATGAGGCTTCTTTGAAGAGTATGATTGTCTTTTCTATTTAAAGGTAATTCTTTGGGGCAATAGATATAGAATAAAAGGTAGATTTTCAGGCAGTACTTTTCACTCATGGTCATGAACAGCTTTCTTTTTGTCTAATGATGCTAGCTCATTCCTACAGAATTGCACTGTGGTCAACATGATTATGAAGTAAGCTCTTCCATCTTTAGAAACTTCACACTACAGAGCCATCTGTTACTTTTTACCTAAACCACAATGGTCCTATGGCTTCCAGCTGTAGTCTCTATTGCTAATTTATTCCTAAAAGAGATTGGTAGGCCAAATAACTTTAATAGCCCTCTTGATCATTCTGTACTCTATGTTAACTTCTTAGAATTATACATTTTCCTCCAACTTTATTTTTTTTCTGGTAGCCTTTCAAGCAAACTATATTTTCTTAATTTCCATATAAATTAAGTGTAATAGGTTATTTTTCTTTTTTGTAGGCATATATTTTTAGGTATTTGGTATCTTTCTGCATTCTTTATGAAATGAGCTCCATTTTCTTTATGGTCCCCCAATGAAAAAATTAAAGCCAGATATTTAGGCAGTTAAAATATCAACTTGCTCCAGTTTAGCTGTGACATTAAAAAGTACATGTGTATGAAAGAAAATAAAAATGCCTTATAATAAACTGCATTTGTTGTCTCTGTGCAAATGCCATTGAGGAAACACACATTATCCCCTCTGCTTACTGGTTGTGAGCAGTTATAGTACCTTTGGGATATTTCTCTAAACTCTTGGTGTTTTAAACATTAACCATTTTTAATTTGGCCAGCTGTGGATTGAATTTATTTTGCATGGATCTCAATAACCTTAACAACAGGAAGACTCAGTGATTGTATATTTTATCCAATTGTTTTCTTGATTATTTCTTCTCCATTCTGTCTGTTATCTTCCCTGAGAATTCCTATTAAATAGATGATGTCTAGCCTTAGACATCATTGTGATTTCTCTCATATTTTCTATCCCTTGACCTTTTAATGATAAATTCTGGGAAAATCTATGTGTAATAAGTACATATATGTATATATATATATATGCACTAAGCTAATGCTTATAAATGAGAGTAGAAGGATACAAACAATATGTTAACAGTAATTAACTTTGGAATTGTGGGAATGAAGAGAAAATTTCAAGTTTTACTCTATATTCTTCTGTTTTATCTGAAATTGGAAAAAAATGCATTTGTGAATTGCCTGTAACAAAAATTAGAAATATTCAAAATGCACATACAAAAGAAACTAAGAAAAAAATCAAATTTAGTCATTTTGTTGTGAAAATAATTTCTGATTTTGTCTTATTTTCTTAATATGATCATTTATGAAAAAAGTGTTTTAAGGTCAAGTACAATGTATTTGCTTTAAATATTTTAGTGATATTTTGTTGGCGCATGTATGTTTATATCATGTTTTCTTGATATATTACATGTTCATGGCTTAGAATAGTGTCTCATTTATATTAAGTGCTCAATATGTTTTTACTGAATAAATAAATGAATGAGATACCCAGAAATGATCTATTTCTAAATTTTAAAATACATTGAATCTCTTGTGTCTTCCCTTTTATTTGGAGATCTCTTTAGAAGATTTTGTCCTGCGGAAAAAATATGGGGCTAGGTACTCTAAAGGTCATGGGCACAAGTGTTCATAGTCCTCTGGTTAGAACTCTGCCAACTCAAAACTTTGTAGCTTAAGCTTACTGCTAGTCCTTAACTGCCACTGATCGTGGCATCTTGATTATGCTCTAAAACACTCATATTTTCCCAACTCTATTCAGTTTTTCCATCAACCTAGTTTCATATGCTTTACATCTTCCCCCAAAGTTCTTAACATTCCTCTTGAGTGAACTTCATCAGTCATCTTGAATTAGTAATTTTATTGAATTCTTTTGATTTGTACATTCAGTTTTACCTTCAGGTTAGGTGATGTTTTCTTCTATTATATCTTTGACTGTTTTATTCTTCTTTATGTTCTATTCAGGAACAAAAATGAGCAACATGTTTTGACTCCACTGAGTATTTTCCATGTAGATCATCTATTCTCACTTCAATCCCTTTGTTCCCTTTCTCTTCATTTTGACTATTTATTTCAAGTCTTGGACACTGAATGTATAACACCTATCCACCTTCTGTTGTATTTTTTCCTATTTTCTACTGACTTAAAATTTGCTCTTGCATTACCCATTCATTTAAATCTTTAATTATTACACTTTAGTTTGTTGTATTATCATGTTTTTTCTCACTTCTTATCTAGTTTTAACAGTACAATGCAGTTGTGATCTAACATTTTCTCCTCTTCCCAGGGGTAAAGATACTTTAACATATGACCAAATCTTTTGCATGCTTTCTACCTTTCTTTGATTGTAGATTTATCTAAAACAAAAATTTTTGTTTTTTTGATATCTGTTTGTCATTGAGGAAAGATTTTCTGTGCTTTCCACTTGACCCAGAACCATGTGTTGGCATTTGATTGGCTCCCTGGACTATACCTGTGCCTATGAAGGACCAACTTTGTGGGCATATGACCAGTGCCATAGTCTCATATTCAGAAAAGTTTGGGGTTTAATGCTCTATAGTTGTCATCTTGAAATTCTTAATAATTTTATCTTTTGTAAGTGAAATCCAATGGGATAGTGAAGCATGCATGAAACTTTAGCTCACATGTGTGGACCTCTCTATCTTGGTTACCTGTTTCCTCACTCCTTGACACCTGTTCTTACCCTCCCCACTCCCTTTTCACCACTATTCAGTAACCATTACGGCCCTTTTCTTTTAGTGGGTGCCTGAGCAAGACCATGAGTAAAGGCAGGGATCAGGCCAGGGTCAAGTAGTATGCACTGTGTGACCTCTAGGCCTGGGGGAGTGGAAGTGCCTGACCCTGCTCAAGCTGGCAGCTGTGTGTTTGGGGAGCCACTCAGTGGGGGTGAATCACTTGACCAATTCCAATCTAGATACCTTGCACATTTTCACAAGGTTGCAGTCCTTTAGGATCATCACGACTGTGTGGGAAGAGATTAACTTTCTCGCAGTAGACTGGGGCACATTATGTTGGTTGGGCAGCTGGCAGAAGAGGGGAATCCAGCAGTAAATAGATGACACATGAGGAGCCATGGGTCTCCCAGGGTACCTGTGAGGGTCTGAGCTAGCCTAGTTACTGTCCTTGTGCTCTAGGAAGCATGATATTAAATAGCAAATAAAAAACACCATGATACAGTTTGAGAGAGAGAGAACACCAATGAAAAGGGAATATTTTATATTTTAGCACATTTAATGACACTTTTATTCCTGCTTTTTGAACTCAGGCACACATTTTGATTTTGCACTGGACTCTGCAAATTATGTACCTGGC